>NW_026637307.1:0-28333 GCF_028554395.1 Pezoporus wallicus
ACTACGTGTCCCGTCATGCACCGCGGCGGAGGGCCGGCACCGGCTGAGGCGGGAACCGGGACAGGGACCGGGATTGGGATCAGGATCGGGATCGGGACCGGGACAAGAACCGGGATCAGGACCGAGATCGGGATTGGGACCGGGACAAGAACCGGGATCGGGACCGGGATCGGGATTGGGACCGGGACAAGAACCGGGATCAGGACCGGGACCGGGATCGGGACCGGAGCTCGCGGTGCGCAGCGGGAACCGCCGCGGGTGACGCGGTTTGCGCGGGAGATTCAAGCGGTGGCGGGAGGTGGGGGGGGGGGGGGCTGTGGGGCACGGAGGGGAGCGGGGATCTGTGGGGCAGGGCTGGGGGTGCATGGGGCTGAATGGGGGCACTGCGGGCAGGGGGGCACTAAGGGGGTAAAGGGGGGGCCGTGGGGCAGGGCTGGGGTTGATGGGGTGGGGGAATGGATGCGGGGGGAGGCGAGGGGAGCTGGGGGCAGTGGGATGGGGCTGGGGGCTATGGGGAGCCCCAGTGGGATCCCTGGGGGGCAGGACCCCTGCTGTTCCCATTGGGAATGCTGGGTACCTGTGTGCTGGGTACCTCTGTTCCCAATGGGAATGCTGGGTATCTCTGTGCTGGGTACCTCTGTTCCCAATGGGAATGCTGGGTGCCTCTGTTCCCATTGGGAATGCTGGGTACCTCTGTGCTGGGTACCTCTGTTCCCATTGGGAATGCTGGGTACCTCTGTGCTGGGTACCTCTGTTCCCAATGGGAATGCTGGGTATCTCTGTGCTGGGTACCTCTGTTCCCAATGGGAATGCTGGGTGCCTCTGTTCCCATTGGGAATGCTGGGTACCTCTGTGCTGGGTACCTCTGTTCCCAATGGGAATGCTGGGTATCTCTGTTCCCATTGGGAATGCTGGGTACCTCTGTGCTGGGTACCTCTGTTCCCATTGGGAATGCTGGGTATCTCTGTTCCCATTGGGAATGCTGGGTACCTCTGTGCTGGGTACCTCTGTTCCCATTGGGAATGCTGGGTACCTCTGTGCTGGGTATCTCTGTTCCCATTGGGAATGCTGGGTACCTCTGTGCTGGGTATCTCTGTTCCCATTGGGAATGCTGGGTACCTCTGTGCTGAGTACCTCTGTTCCCAATGGGAATGCTGGGTACCTCTGTGCTGAGTACCTCTGTTCCCAGTGGGAATGCTGGGTACCTCTGTGCTGGGTACCTCTGTTCCCAATGGGAATGCTGGGTACCTCTGTGCTGGGTACCTCTGTTCCCAGTGGGAATGCTGGGTACCTCTGTGCTGGGTACCTCTGTTCCCAATGGGAATGCTGGGTATCTCTGTTCCCATTGGGAATGCTGGGTACCTCTGTGCTGGGTACCTCTGTTCCCATTGGGAATGCTGGGTATCTCTGTTCCCATTGGGAATGCTGGGTACCTCTGTGCTGGGTACCTCTGTTCCCATTGGGAATGCTGGGTACCTCTGTGCTGGGTACCTCTGTTCCCATTGGGAATGCTGGGTACCTCTGTGCTGGGTATCTCTGTTCCCATTGGGAATGCTGGGTACCTCTGTGCTGAGTACCTCTGTTCCCAATGGGAATGCTGGGTACCTCTGTGCTGAGTACTTCTGTTCCCAGTGGGAATGCTGGGTACCTCTGTGCTGGGTACCTCTGTTCCCAATGGGAATGCTGGGTACCTCTGTGCTGGGTACCTCTGTTCCCAGTGGGAATGCTGGGTACCTCTGTGCTGGGTACCTCTGTTCCCAATGGGAATGCTGGGTACCTCTGTGCTGAGTACCTCTGTTCCCATTGGGAATGCTGGGTACCTCTGTGCTGGGTACCTCTGTTCCCAATGGGAATGCTGGGTATCTCTGTGCTGGGTACCTCTGTTCCCAATGGGAATGCTGGGTACCTCTGTGCTGAGTACCTCTGTTCCCAGTGGGAATGCTGGGTACCTCTGTGCTGGGTACCTCTGTTCCCAATGGGAATGCTGGGTATCTCTGTGCTGAGTACCTCTGTTCCCAATGGGAATGCTGGGTACCTCTGTGCTGGGTACCTCTGTTCCCATTGGGAATGCTGGGTGCCTCTGTTCCCATTGGGAATGCTGGGTACCTCTGTGCTGGGTACCTCTGTTCCCATTGGGAATGCTGGGTATCTCTGTTCCCAATGGGAATGCTGGGTATCTCTGTGCTGGGTACCTCTGTTCCCAATGGGAATGCTGGGTATCTCTGTTCCCATTGGGAATGCTGGGTGCCTCTGTTCCCATTGGGAATGCTGGGTACCTCCACAGCCCTGCCCTGATCCCCCAGGCTCCGGAGGGAAGGAAGCTCCAGGAGATCCCGGATGGCTCCAGTCAAAATCAGCTCCGTGGTGTCCTTCTCCTCACAGGTCCCAGGGGTTTCCTATGGGGGGAGGCTGGGAAAGGCCTCAATTGCCCTGAGCTGCTGCTGGGGGTCCTGAAGGTGGAGGGATCTGGTGTGGGATGTGCTGGGAATTCCACATGGAACGGTGGGAGCAGCAGCAAGGAGCTCCCCATGATCCACAGCATGTGCTGGGCTCATCCCATCCCGGAGTGCTCCAGGCCAGCTTGGACACAGGGGCTTGGAGCAAGCTGCCCTATGGAAGGGGTCCCTGCCCCTGGCAGGGGTTGGAGCTGGAGGGGCTTTAAGGTCCCTTCATCCCAAACCATTCCATGGTTCTGCATGGCAGGGATCACAGCAGGGATCACAGCAGGGCAGGGATCACAGCGGGGATCAGGGCAGGGATCACAGCAGGGATCACAGCAGGGATCAGGGCAGGGATCACAGCGGGGCAGGGATCAGGGCAGGGATCAGGGCAGGGATCAGGGATCACAGCGGGGCAGGGATCACAGCGGGGATCAGGGCAGGGATCACAGCAGGGATCACAGCAGGGATCACAGCAGGGATCACAGCAGGGATCACAGCGGGGCAGGGATCACAGCAGGGATCACAGCAGGGATCACAGCGGGGATCAGGGCAGGGATCACAGCAGGGATCACAGCAGGGATCACAGCAGGGATCACAGCAGGGATCACAGCAGGGATCACAGCAGGGCAGGGATCACAGGAGGGATCAGGGCAGGGATCACAGCGGGGATCACAGCAGGGATCACAGCAGGGATCACAGCAGGGATCACAGCAGGGCAGGGATCACAGGAGGGATCAGGGCAGGGATCACAGCAGGGCAGGGATCACAGCGGGGATCGGGGCAGGGATCAGGGCAGGGATCACAGCAGGGCAGGGATCACAGCGGGGATCGGGGCAGGGATCAGGGCAGGGATCACAGCAGGGATCCCAGCAGGGATCACAGCGGGGATCAGGGCAGGGATCAGGGCAGGGATCCCAGCAGGGATCACAGCGGGGATCAGGGCAGGGATCACAGCAGGGCAGGGATCACACCCGATTCCTCCTCCCCGTTGCCACCTGAGCTCTGTCCCCCCGCAGGACCCCCGGTTCCCGGTGCAGAACCTGCTCCGCGCGGACGCCCGCCGGCCCTGGCTGTGCAGCCCGCAGGACCGCAGCCGGCAGCTGCGCGCGGAGCTGCAGCTGGAGCGCGCCGTTGCCATCGGCTTCGTGGATGTCGGTGCGTTCCCGGGGCCGCGGGGCCGGGGCCGGGGCTCGGACCCTGCCTCCATGCCGGTGTCATCGCAGGGAACTGCGGCTGCGCCTTCCTGCAGCTCGACGTGGGGCGCTCGTGGTGGCCGCGGGACCGGCCCTACCTGGCCCTGGTGCCCAGCGCGGCGCTGAGGAGCGAGGCCGAGGCCAGGCTGGAGCAGAACCGCTGCGGGGTGCGGATGTTCAAGGAAGGTAACGCCCGATCCGTGGGGCAGAGCAGAGGGGATGGGAACAGAGATCGTGGCTGCGCCGCCGCACGGGGGCTGTGCCAGCTCTGCCCCAGCCTCCTGGGGCTGGAACCTGCCCGGTGTCACCGGGTCCTGGATGGGGATTGGTGACACGGGGTGTCCCATTCCCCCATCCCCCCATCCCATTCCCCCATGCCCTCCTTTCCCATTCCATATCCCCGTCCCATCCCATTCCCCCATCCCCTCCTTTCCCATTCCATATCCCCATCCCGTCCCATTCCCCTATCCCATCCCATTCCCCCGTCCCATCCCATTCCCCCATCCCCTCCTTTCCCATTCCATATCCCCATCCCGTCCCATTCCCCTATCCCATCCCATTCCCCCATCCTGTCCCATTTCCCCATCCCCTCCTGTCCCATTCCATTTCCTCATCCCATCCCCTTCCCCCATTCCCTCCTGTCCTATTCCCCCATCCTGTCCCATTCCATCCCCCCATCTCATCCTATCCTGTTCCCCCATCCCGTCCCGTTCCCCCATCCCATCCCACTCCCCTGTCCCATCCCATCCTTTTCCCCAATCCCATTCCCCCATCCCATCCCATTCCCCCATCCCGTTTCCCCATCCCATTCCCCCCTCCCATCCAATCCCATCCTGTTCCCCCCTCCCATCCCGTTCCCCCATCCCATCGCCCCATCCCATCCCATCGCCCCATCCCATCCCATCCTGTTCCCCCATCCCATCCCATCCCATCCCATCCCATCCCGTTCCCCCATCCCATCCCATCCCATCCCATCCCATCCCGTTCCCCCATCCCATCCCATCCCGTTCCATTCCCCCATCCCATCCCACCCCTGCAGCCGACTTCCTGGAGCCGGCGCTGGGGCAGACATGGGACCGGCTGCGCCTCACGCTCCGCCAGCCCTTCGGCCGGCACAGCCAGTTCGGGCTCTCCTTCATCCGCGTGCGCACGGCCCTGGACCCTCAGCACCCGGTGGGTGCCCCGGCCCTGCCCTGGGGCAGCGGTGATGGGCTCCTGCTCCCCTGCTGCCGCCCCCGTCCCCGCTCCCTGCATCAGTCCCTCGTCCCCCAGGAGGGCTCCAAGCCCACGGACAGCGCCTGGAGCTCCAGCCCTGCCTTGTCCCGGGCCCCCCTTCCAGCACCCCCCTCGTAAGTGCAGCCATGGAAAGGGTTGGGTGGGAAAGGACCTGGGGATCTCCCTGGTCGGGTCCATCCCATCCTCTCCCTGCGCACCCCGAGGTGCTGCCTCCCAGCCCCTGCTCTCCTCCTGCCCAGGAGCCGCAGGGAGGAGGAGGAGGAGGAGGAGCTGAGGCTGAAGAGGCTCCTGGCCCCGCTGGAGCCCTCCTGCCTCAGCCGCCCCGCGCGGATGCTGCTGTCGGCGGCGCGGAGCCGGGCGCTGAGGTCCAGAGCCAGCAGCAGGGGGGGCCCGGAGCCGCGGGATCGGGATGCAGGAGGAAGCCCAGCACCCGGTGAGCTGGGGGCAGCGCAGGGGGGCCCGGAGCCGCGGGATCGGGATGCAGGAGGAAGCCCAGCACCCGGTGAGCTGGGGGCAGCGCAGGGGGGCCCGGAGCCGCGGGATCGGGATGCAGGAGGAAGCCCAGCACCCGGTGAGCTGGGGGCAGCGCAGGGAGCGCCCCAGCCAGGGGCTGAGCTCCAGGAGGTTCCCACCTCGCCAGGTCCCTCCCGATCCCATCCCTGCTCTTCACCCTCCCAAAGGGATCCTGTCCCCTGAGGGCTCTGCCTGCGGCTGGAGGGATCCCATGGGACAAGGCCACGGGGGGGCCGGGTGCTCCCCATGCCCACAGGGGTGTATCGGTCTGGCTCTGGGCACCTCACCCTCCTGCTGGTGCATCCCTGGCTCGCCCCAAGCCTCCTGTGGGTCCGTGTGTGGGGCTCCAGCACGGTGCTGCTCCATGGGGATGCTCCAGCACAGGGATCCATCAGGGACCATCAGTTACATCCCATGGGTGGCTTCCTGCCCATGAACCCCACTGGTGGGGGTCCAGATGTGGCTCCATTGGATTCAGGATGGGATTAACGCGTCTCCATCCCGTTCCCAGGCTCTGCACAAGGAGTCCCCACGAGAGCCCCCCGGGACAGCAGGCAGGGAGCCCCCAGCAGGTGACCCCTTCATCCTCCTCCTCATTCCGTGCTCCATGTCCTTCCCAGCCACCTCCTCACCCTGGTCCTGGACCCCAGCCTTGGCTGGGGCTGGTTCCCTGCTCCCCAGGACCTGGGGAACAAGCTCTGAGCTTCCCCCTGTTCCTGCAGGTCCCTGCCAGGCCCCTCTAGGGCAGGAGCACGGCCCCGAGCCCGCAGGCAGCGAGCAGGACCCAGCAGGAGAGGGGACAGCAAAGGGGACAGGGAGACGGGCATCTGCCCCATCTGCTCCGGTGGGTGCCCAGCAGGGGCGGCCTCAGGCCTGCACATGCCTCTGCATGAGCAGAGATGTGGGGCAGGGAATGGGAGGCACTGAAGGGGCTCAGCAGTGTCTGCGTGCCCATGGTGGTGGGAGCATGGCCGTGGGGCTGGAGGCACAGCCCAGGCCCCACTGGGGGTCCCTGGTCCAACACCGTCCCCTCCTGTGCCCACAGCGCGCTTCAGCCTGGAGCTGCTCCCCACGCACGCCTCGGGCTGTGGGGAGGACGCTGATGGAGCCCCCCCTCCCCTGGAGCCCCCCTGGGTGCCCTGCCCCATCTGTGCCCGGCCCTGCAGCGCAGCGGAGCTGCAGCACCACGCCAGCACCTGCGGGGAGCCCACAGCCCCGGGGGGCAGCGTGGCCTCAGCACCCAGCCACGGGGGGCTGTGAGGATGGGGGGCACCCGGGGGCTGGGGCTGCTGGGTGCTGAGAGCAGCACGGGCAGGATGTGGGGCAGGGAAGGAGCTCGGCACCCCCATACAGTGCTCTGGAGGCTGCTGTGGGGGGAGCACCCCAAGGCTTGGGGGGTTTTAACTGGAGAAGAATAAAGGAGAGAGGGAAGTGGATTGCGGCTGCTCCCTGGGCGAGTGGTGGCACTGGGGGAGGATGGAGACCCCCCCCTTGGGGTCCCTAGGCCCCCCTGGACCCCAAAGCAGGGCCCGGGCAGGAACCGAGCCCCCCCCAAGCGCTGCAGGAGAAAAATACAATTTATTTACAAGTAGAAATACCTTAAAAATGCCCCTTCCCCCCCCGCCTCAGGGTGCCCCAAAGGCTAGGGGGGTCCTGAGGGGGGCAGGGGGGGTCCTGCCTGTGGGGGGCAGGCGGAGCTGGGTGCAGGGAGGAGCAGGGGGGCGATGGGACAAGGGGAAGGTGCCCCCCCCGTTGTGCCATCACCCCCCTGGGGCTGCTGAAGCCTCGGGCTGGGGGGGGCACAGGGACAAAGCTCAGAATTTGGTGTCCTTGAGCTGCTGGCGACTGGTCTGGAAGGGAGAGAGCAAGGGGGGGGCATTGGTGATGGGGAGCAGCCCCCGGGGCAGGGATGGGGGGGGTCAGGTCCTTACCTTGCCCTTGGGGGACTTGGCGGTGGCGATGCGGGGCGAGCGGCGGGCGCCGGCGCGGGGGGAGCCCTTGGGGGTGGCTTTGCGGGCGGCGGCGCGGCGCAGGAGGCTGCTCCCCAGCTTCTTGGGGGTGTTGAGGATGCTGAAGGCCAGGGACTGGCGCCTCTCGGCCTGCGGAGGGGGCACAGTGAGGGGGGGTGTGGGGGGGTCACACACCCCCCCCCAGCCCTGCTGCTGGTGCTGCTCTCACCGGCTTGGGGGGCGCTGGTGGCTGGGTGCTGCGGCGGAGCTGGGCGCTGCGGCGCTGCGGGGTCTGGGCCCTTGGGAAGCACGTGGTGGGCTTCTTGGACTGTGGGAACGGGGGAAAGGGGATGGCACCGGGAGAGGGAGCAGAGCCCGGAGCTGGCTCCTGCCCGGGGATTCCAGCACCGTTCCCTGCGCCCGAGCCCGTCCAGGGACATCCTGGGGACACCGAGAACCCCGGAGCGGTTCGGGATGAAGGGAGCTTAGAGCCCATCCAGCCCCGACCCCTGCCATGGGCAGGGACCCCTTCCATAGAGCAGCTTGCTCCAAGCCCCTGTGTCCAACCTGGCCTTGAACACTGCCAGGGATGGGGCAGCCACAGCTTCTCTGGGCACCCTGTGCCAGCGCCTCAGCACCCTCCCAGGGAAGAGCTTCTGCCTAAGAGCTCAGCTCAGTCTCCCCTGGGGCAGGTTCAAGCCATTCCCCTTGGCCTGGCCCTACATCCCTTGTCCCAAGCCCCTCTCCCAGCATCCAGCACGGGAGCTCTGTAGGTTCTCAACCCGGGCAGCCAAAGCCCTCAGGGCCATGGGTCAGTGGTGGCCTTGGCAGTGCTGGGGAGCGGTTGCACTGCGTGATCTCAAAGGCCCTTCCCCACCCGCCGGGGTTCTGTGTTCTATGGCTCTTATGTTCCATGTTCTACGCTCTATGTTTCACACTCTATGCTCTATGTTTCATGTTCTTTGGTTCCATGTTTCATGTTCCATGCTCTATGTTCTATGTTTCATGTTCTGTCTCAATGTTCCATGGCTCCATGTTCTATGTTTCATGTTCTATGTTTCATATTCTGTGCTCTGTTTCATGTTCTATGCTCTATGTTATACAGCTCTATAGCTCTTATGTTTCATGTTCTATGCTCTGTATCTCCCATGTTCTATGGCTCATTCTCTATGTTTCATGCTCTACGTTCTGTTTCACGCTCTATGCTCTGTGTTCTCTGTTCCATGCTCTATGCTCTATGTTCTATGTTTCACACTCTACGCCCTGTGCTCTGTTTCATGCTCTATGCTGTGTTTCGTTTCATGCTCTATGTTCTATGTTTCATGCTCTATGCTGTGTTCTGTTTCATGCTCTATGTTCTATGTTTCATGCTCTATGCTCTATGCTGTGTTCTGTTTCATGCTCTACGCCCTGTGTTCTATGTTTCATGCTCTATGCTCTGTGTTCTGTTTCATGCTCTATGCTCTATGTTCTATGTTTCATGCTCTATGCTCTATGCTGTGTTCTGTTTCATGCTCTATGCCCTGTGTTCTCCCCTGACCCCCCTGTGCTCACCTCGGGGGTGTCTGGGCCCTGGTGGGACTCATCGGAGGCCCTCTTGCGCTGCTGGCGGGTGGTGATGCCGGGCCAGGCCGCGCTGAGGCTGCTGCGCGGGGCGGGGGGGCCCTGTGGGGGCTGCATGCTGGCGCGGCGCAGCGTCTCCCGCGGGTCCCCCGTCTTCATCTCCTCGTCCGTGATGGTCGCCAGCGAGTTGGAGGACTGGGGGGGACACGACACAAGGAAGGTGTTACCAAGGCCCCCCCCGCCCCATGGCTGCCCCCCACCCGCCGAGCGCCGTACCCTGCTCTCCAGGGGGTAGCAGGTCTTGAGGTGGGGCGGGCAGGCGCGGTTGCGCTGCTGCAGCTCCGCGATGCGGTTCCAGTCTTCCAGCTGCTCGGGCTCATCCTGGCACGTGCCAAGGTAGAGGCTGCTGCGGCCTGAACGCGGAGCAAGGCAGGGTCAAGGGGGGGTTCCCGGCACCCCAAGCGAAGGCAGAGCTCCCCCCCCCACCCCATAGCCACGCACCGAGGCTGGAGCTGCTGCCCCCCTGCATGCGGCGCAGGGAGCTGCGCGTGACCGGGCGGTACCCGGGGAGCCCCAGGAGCGCGGCGTGGGCAGGGGGGTCCCGCGGGGAGGAGGCGTCCGGCGGGAGCAGGGACTCCTGGGACGGGAAACTGGCGAGGGAGCGCGAGGAGCCCGAGCGCAGGCGGCTCCGGGCCGGGGCGGCGCTGGGCTGAGCCCCGGGGAGGCTGCAGAAGGAGACGTCGGAGCCGTCCGGTTCCTCGGGCTTGGCTTGTTTCTGTGGGGGGAGAGCACGGGACGGGGGGGGATGAAGGGGCCTTGAAGCCCATCCAGCTCCCACAGCTGCCCTGGGCAGGGACCCCTTCCATAGAGCAGCTTGCTCCAAGCCCCTGTGTCCAACCCAGCCTTGAGCACTGCCAGGGATGGGGCAGCCACAGCTTCTCTGGGCACCCTGTGCCAGCGCCTCAGCACCCTCCCAGGGAAGAGCTTCTGCCTAAGAGCTCAGCTCAGTCTCCCCTCGGGCAGGTTCAAGCCATTCCCCTTGGCCTGTCCCTTCATCCCTTGTCCCAAGCCCCTCTCCAGGTTTCCTGCAGCCCCTTCAGGCACTGGAGCTGCTCTCAGGTCTCCCCTTCACACAGCAGAGGGGCAGGATCCCCTCCCTGAGCTGCTGCTCACGCTCTGGGGGTGCACCCAGCACAGGGGGGCTCTGGGCTCCAGCGCTCCCTGAAGCCGGGTCACGGTGACCCCGAGCGCGGCTCACTTTGGTCATGGTGATGCTGATGGTGGTGCGGCGCCGCGCGGAGCGGGTCTGGCAGCCGGAGTCGAGTGAGAGGTCCCCGCAGGAGCCGGCGCTGGAGCTGCGCTGGGCCCGCGTGCGGCTCGGCAGGGGGGTGAAGTAAAGGCTCTCCAGGGACTCCACCTTGCGCGGGAGCCGCCGCGCCGCCGGTGACTCCTCCGCGCCCGCAGCCAGCACCGAGTCCTCGGAGCGGGAGCGCGCGGCCTCCCTGCGGGACAGGGCACGGGTCAGGGAGCCCGGCGGCGCAGGATGGGCTCCGGCGAGGCGCGGGGCCGGTACCTGCGGGTGTGGAGGGACCCAGCTTCCTCGAGGCTGAGGTCCAGGCTGTCGGTGCTGATGTCGGCGGGGTTCTGGTGGATCAGCTCCTGGCCCTTCAGCGGGGCCTTGGACACCTGGATCTTGCCGAGCTCCCGGAGCTGCTGGTTGGCAAATTCCACCTGGATGGGAAGCAGGGAGGGATGGATCCTCCGAGGGAGATGGCAATGGGGGGAGACGGGGGGAGAAGGAGGGAGGGAGAAGCAGGGAGGGAGAAGCAGGGAGGGAGAAGCAGGGAGGGAGAAGCAGGGAGGGAGAAGGAGGGAGGGAGAAGGAGGGAGGGAGAAGCAGGGCGGGAGACCCAGGGAGGGAGAAGCAGGGAGGGAGAAGAGGGAGGGAGAAGGAGGGAGGGAGGAAGGAGGAGGGAGAAGGAGGGAGGGAGAAGGAGGGAGGAGGAGGGAGGGAGGAGGAGAAGGAGGGAGGGGAGGAGGGAGGGAGAAGGAGGGAGGGAGAAGGAGAGAGGGAGAAGGAGGGAGGGAGAAGGAGGGAGGGAGAGGGAGAAGGAGGGAGGGAGAAGCAGGGAGGGAGAAGCAGGGAGGGAGAAGGAGGGAGGGAGAAGGAGGGAGGGAGAAGGAGGGAGGGAGAAGGAGGGAGGGAGAAGGAGGGAGGGAGAAGGAGGGAGGGAGGAGGAGGGAGGGAGGAGCAGGGAGGGAGGAGCAGGGAGGGAGGAGCAGGGAGGGAGAAGGAGGGAGGGAGAAGGAGGCAGAAGGAGGGAGGCAGAAGGAGGGAGGCAGAAGGAGGGAGGCAGAAGGAGGGAAGGAGGAGCAGGGAGGGAGAAGGAGGGAGGGAGAAGGAGGGAGGGAGGAGGAGGAGGGAGGAGGAGGGAGGGAGAAGGAGGGAGGGAGGAGCAGGGAGGGAGGAGCAGGGAGGGAGAAGGAGGCAGAAGGAGGGAGGCAGAAGGAGGGAGGCAGAAGGAGGGAGGCAGAAGGAGGGAGGCAGAAGGAGGGAGGCAGAAGGAGGGAAGGAGGAGCAGGGAGGGAGAAGGAGGGAGGGAGAAGGAGGGAGGGAGAAGCAGGGAGGGAGAAGCAGGGAGGGAGAAGGAGGGAGGGAGAAGGAGGGAGGGAGGAGCAGGGAGGGAGGAGCAGGGAGGGAGAAGGAAGAAGCCCCTCTGTGCTGCCCCCACCTGAGCCTCCAGGCTGTGGACCTGGCTGGTGAGGTTCCTGCAGCTGAGCTCCGACTCCTTGGCCTGCAGCACGCTCTGCTGCAGCTCCTTGGCCAAGCGCTCCGCCTCGGCCCGGAGCTCCCTGTTCTCCTTCTGGAGCTGCTCCATGGCCTTCAGCTTCTCCGCCAGGTCCTGGTTCTGCTGCTTCTTCGCGTCGTAGTGAGTTTTTGCCTTCTCCATCTAGGAGGGTGAGGAAAGAAACCCATCAGTCTCTCCATGGACCAGGACAGGGAGGGATGGGGAAGGATGGATGATAGGACCATACTTGGCCTTTGTAGTGCTCGGCTGCCTGCTCCTTCTGCGCGAGCTGCTCCTGCAGCTCTGCCACCCTCTCCTGCTGCCGCGTGGCCTCTGCCTGCAGCTCCCCCTCCAGCACCTGTGGGCAGCGAGGACGCGGGCTCAGAGACCCCCCCGAGCCCCCCTCTCTGCCCAGCGCAGAGCTCAGCCCCAGGCCTTCGCTCCCCATTCACCTTCACTCTCTGCTGGTGGCTCCGCGCGGTCTTCTCGTGCTGAGTCAGCTTCTTACTGAGCTCCTCCACCTGGGGGAACACCTTGGGTTAAACCAGCTCCAGGGACGAGATTCCCCCCTCTGGGTCCCAGCCACGAGGCCTCTGTGGGGACGCTTGTGCTGGGACTGTGGGGAAAATGGGACTTTTCCAACACCACTGCCATAGCCAGCCCCACGCCACCGCTGAGGTCGGTGCTGCTGGGAGGCATCGCACCTCCGGCCACATCCACCACATCTGGCCTCCCCCTGCCTCCAGCCATCCCCACCAGCTGGGCAAGGAGCTGGATGATGGTTAAAGACGGGGGGGGAAAGGGATGTATGGGAGGAATGGGATCTCCTGGCTCCCCCTAAACCCCATCTGCCTGCGGAGGTATCACAGGAGCAACGGTCCCCTACGGGTCACGCTGGGAGGTGCCGAGCTGCAGGCAGCAGGTCTGGGATGAAGGCAAAGACCTGGAGCTGCATCCCCACCACAAGCACAGCACGAGGGGACCGGGAACGCCACTGGGAAGCAGCCAAAGCCGGGCACCATCGCCCACGTTACCTGCTTGGCTTGATCCTTCCGAACCGCCTCCAGCTGCTCCACCTGCGGGCACAAAGCGCGGTGAGCGTGGGGAGCGTGCCCCGGCGCCAGCCCCCGGGAGGATGCAGGGATGCGCGGGAGCCCCTTACCTGCGCCGCCAGCCTCTGCCTGTCCTCCAGCAGCTTCCTCCTCTCCTCCAGCGCCGCCGCTCTGCTGCTCTCCTGCTCCTTGCCCACGGCCTCCAGCTTCCGCGCCGCCTCCTGCGCCTCCCGCCGGCTCCCGGCCACCAGCTCCTCGGACGCGGCCCGCAGCCGCTCCAGCTCCCGCCCGTGCCGCTCCTGCGCCTGCCCCAGCTCCGCCTGCAGCCGCTGCACGGCGCGGTCCTGCTCGGCCGCCCGCTCCCGCAGCGCCGCCAGCTCTGCCTGCAGCGTGCCCAGGGCCTGGCCGCGCTGCTCCAGCTCCTGCCGGTGCTGGCTCTCCAGGGCGCCGCGCTCCGCCTGCAGCTGCTGGCACAGGAGCTTGAGCGGCGGCAGCTCCGCGGCCAGGCCCTGCGCGGTGCCCAGCTCCTGCTGCAGCGCGGCCACGAGCTGCTCCTGCTGCATGCGCTCGTCCCGGCAGCCCTGCAGCTCCTGGCGCAGCTCCTCCTCGCGCTCGCCCAGGCTCTGCCGCTCCCTCCTGAGCGCCTCGAGGGCCGCACGCTGCTTGTCCATCTCCTCCTGGCAGCGCTGCACCTCCACCTTCATGAGCGAGCAGCGCTCGGCCGCGCGCGAGGCCGCCGTGGCCATCTCGGCCTGCAGCACCCGCAGCCGCTCCTCCAGCTTCTTGCTCTTCTCCGACTCGGCCAGCGCCAGGCGCTTCAGCTCCTTGCTCTCCCCTTCCTTCTCGCCCGCCTGCCGGCGCAGGACGGACGCCTCGTGCTCCAGGCTCCCGACGAGGCCGCTCTTCCTCTCCAGCTCCTGCACGCACTGCGCGAGCTGCTCCTTCCAGCCCTCCTCCGCGGCGCGCAGAGCCGCCAGCTCCTTCTCGTGCGCCGCCACGGTGCCGCGGCTCTGCAGCAGCTCCCGGCCCTTCTCCTGCAGCTCCTTGCGCAGCGCCTCCGCGCTCCCCTCCTGCAGCGCCTGCGCCGCCCTCGCGGCTTCCAGCAGCTCCTGCAGCTCCGACGCCTGCTCCCGGTGCCGAGCCCCTTCCCTGCGCGAGGCCTCGAGCTCCGCACGTGCTGCGGCCGCGCTCTCCTGCAGCTCCCGGCAGCGCCGCTCCAGCTCCTCCACCTGCGCGCGCAGCTCCCGCTCCGAGCCTTTGGCGCCCGCAGCGCTGTCCCCATCCACAGCGCGGCTGCGGGCGGCCTCCTGCAGCTCCCCTTGGAGCCTGCTGACCGTGTCCCGCAGCTCCCGCAGCTCCTCCGCCTGCGCGGCCTTGTCCCGGCGCAGCTCCTCCAGCAGCCCCTGCTGCTCCTGCAGCCGCTCCCGCGCCCGCGCCAGCTCGTCGCGGTGCCGGGCGCGCTCCACGCGCTGCTCGTTGAGGCTGTTCTGCAGCTGCGCCTCCAGCTCGGCCTTGCGGGCGCGCTCGGCCCCGCTCTCGGCCCGGCCGCGCTCCAGCTCCTGCCGCAGGCGCGCGGCCTCCTCGTCGCGGCTGCCCAGCTCCCGCAGCGCCTCCTCGAGCCGGGCACGCAGCACCGAGCCCTCCCCGCGCAGCCGCTGCGCCTCGGCCTCCGCCTCCTGCTCCCGCTGCCGCCCGCCCGCCGCCGCCCGCCGCAGCTCGGCCGCGGCGCCTTCCAGCTCCTCGCGGCGCAGCCGCTCCCGGGACAGCTCCTGCTCCGCCCGCTCCTGCAGGCAGCGCAGCTCGGCCCTCAGCCGCTGCTCCTCGCCCTCCTTCTCCTGGGCCCACGTGCGGGCGCTCGCCAGCTCGGCCTCGAGGGCGGCCACGCGCTCCCGGTGCTGCGCCTGCAGCGCCGCCACCTCCTCCTGCCGGGCCCGCAGCTCCCGCTCCTCGTCCTCCCGTCGGGCTGCGGGGGGCGGCTCCGCGGGCTCCGGCTGCAGGCGCTGCCTCTCGGCCTCCAGCTCGGCGATGCGGGCCAGGCTGCCCTCCAGGCTCTCGGCCGCCCTCCTCTTCTCATCCTCCAGGATGCCCTCGGTGTTGCGCAGGGATTCCTCCAGGAAGAGGAGCTGCTCCTGCAGGCGGCTGTTCTCCCGCGCCAGCCGCTCCCTCTCGGCCAGCCGCTGCTGGCTCTCCTTGAGCCGCGCCTCCAGCTCCTGCAGCTGGGCCTGCTGGGGGCCCAGCTCCACCATCCTGCCCTCCAGCTCCCGGATCCTGCGGCTCAGCTCTGCCCTCTCCCCATCCCAGGCGGCCTGCTCGGAATCCCGCGCCTGCAGCTGGCTGCTCAGGGAAGCGGTGGCCTCCTGCAGCTGCTGCAGGCTCTGCTCGTGCCGGGCGCCGGCGGCCTCCCGCTCCCGCAGCTCCCGCTCCAGCTCCTCCCGGCGCCGCTGGCCCTCGGCGAGGGAATCCTGCAGGCTGCTCACCAGGCTGCCAAGCTGCTGCTTCTCCTGCTCGAAGAGGCCCCGCTGCGACTGCAGGGCTGCTTCCTGCTGCTGCTTCTCCTCCTCCAGCCGCAGCACCGTGGCCTGCAGCTCGGCACCTTCCCTGGTGAGAGCGGACACCTCCTGCTTCAGCTCCTCCAGCTGCGGGGACACGAGGGGCAGGGAACAGGACACGCATGGGCTCGCAGCGTGACTCACGCTGCTCTTCTCCAGGCAGCTTCCCACGGGAGCACCGCAGGAGGCAGGGATGGCTCCGGCCGCAGCCGTACCTTCAGGACGTCCCCCAGCACCTCTCCCTTCTGGCTGCTGCACTCTCCCAGCTGGGCCACTTGATCCTCCAGCAGAGAGATCTTCCCTTGCAGGATCTCAATCTTCTCCTCGGAGCATTTCTGGGGACAGGAGGGGTGGGACTGAGGCTCGGCAGCGCGCGGATCCAGGCTGCCCAGGGCAGCACGGCCCAGGGAAGGGAGAGGCTTCCCACGGGATGCGCCTGCAGGACAGCAGCCGTGTCCCTGCCACCCGCCGGGCCCTGCCCACCTTGTCCTGCAGGGCTCCTCGCAGCTCCGTCTCCAGCTGCCCCTGCTTCTCCTGGGCCTGGGCCAGCGCCGCGTTGTGCTCCTCCGAGAGCTCGTTCAGGGCCTCCTGCAGCTGCACCAAGTGGCTGCCGATCTCCCGGAGCTGCCAAGGGCGAAACCCCCCATCCCAGAGGAAGGGCTGAGCGCGCCCGGCTCCCCTGGGGCAGCACCCGCACGGAGCCCAGGCCCGGGCGCACGCACCCTGCGGCACCACGCTCCCTTTGCAAGGAGCTGGGGCCGAGGCAGCTCGGGGTGAAGATCCCCACGGCAGAGCCCAGCGCAGCGCCCTGCACAGCCCCTGTGCACAGCCCCAGCCCCGGCCCCGGCCCCAGGGCAGGGCCCGGCAGCCGGTACCTTGAAGGAGAGGTCCCCGTTCTCCTCGGAGAGCTGGCTGATCTTCCGGTCCATCTGCCCCTTCTCAGTCTTCAGGTCCTGGCACTGCCTCAGCGCCTCGTGCAAGCGCGCCATGAGGCTGCAGGGGAGGGTGGGAGGGAGGGTGAGGACCCCAGCGGGGCTGATGCTGCTGGGTACGGCCCGGGACACCGAGGGGCCACGGTACCGCTGTGCCGTGGGGCCAAGCGACCACAGACCCAGCTCTGAACTGGATCCTAGCACACGGAGACGGGGAGCAGGGAGATGCCTGGGTTTTGGCAGAGCCCAACAGCTCCATGCCAAGGGCAGAGGCAGCTGCAGGACTCCAGCCCCCCCTCTGCAAAGGGAAAGGACAAACCAAGGACCAGGAGCCTGGGCGTCCTTCCCAGGTAAACAGGGACAGGGCAAAGACCAGGAACTGGCAGTGCCAGGGAGCAGAGAGTGACAGAGCCCAGGCCAGACCCTGGCAAACCGGGCTGAGCACCTGGGGAAGGGGCGCCAGTGGCACCCCAAAGGCTGTCGGGGACGCAGAGCACATCCCATGGGGTCTCCCCACAACAGGGAGGGCTGTTCCCATGCTGGGATTAAAGAAGAGCTCCAGGGAGACCTTAGAGCAGCTCCAGTGCCTGAAGGGGCTGCAGGAAAGCTGGAGAGGGGCTTGGGACAAGGGATGTAGGGACAGGCCAAGGGGAATGGCTTGAACCTGCCCGAGGGGAGACTGAGCTGAGCTCTTAGGCAGAAGCTCTTCCCTGGGAGGGTGCTGAGGCGCTGGCACAGGGTGCCCAGAGAAGCCTGGGGCCACCGGAGTGACCCGGCCCAGCCCGCCAGGAGGAGGGGACATTCCATGGGGATCACCTCTCATTCTTCTCCCTCAGCTCCTCCATCTCCTTGGGCTCCAGCTGGTCAGCAGCGTGCTTCTCATTGAGCAGGGCCAGGCGGTCGATCCGCTGCTGCATGAGGCTGATCTGAGCCTCTGGGGAGGGGGAGAACAGGCCCGTTACCCCCTGCAGACCCCCCCAGTGCCCGGGGTGGGGGGGGTCGTGTCCATCTGTGCCTCCCTATGGGAGAGGAGCCACCGCATGGAAACCCTCTGCAGTGGGAGGTGGATGAGCTGGGCTCCGCTGGGTCTGCCAGCACGGACCTGAGCACGGGCTCCAGCCGAGCCCCAGAGCTCCCCCCCCCGATCCCAGGATGCCCCCTAAGGGCCTGACCCTTCTCCGTGATGAGTTTCCGGTTCTCTGCCAGCTCCACCTCCAGCTCATCCCGGTTTTCCCGCTCCGCAGCCAACTGCTTCTTGAGGCGCCGCAGCTGGAACTGGGGGGTCTGCATGATGTCCCCCATGGGCGAGGAGGGGGCCCCGGGCAGGACACTGCAGAGGGACACCAGAGCCCCTTGAGAGCCAGCGCCCTTCAAGCACAGACTGGGCCTCCCAGGCCCACCCCAGGACAGGGAAGGGCCTCAGCAGCTTGGGGCAGGGTCTGTGCTCATCAGCCAGGCGCAAAGGAGCCAGTCCCAGCCCAGCTTCATCCCGCCCATGGCACATCCCAGCTTCATCCCACTGCACATCCCAGCTTCATCCCACTGCACATCCCAGCTTCATCCCACTGCACATCCCAGCTTCATCCCACTGCACATCCCAGCTTCATCCCACTGCACATCCCAGCTTCATCCCGCCCATCACACATCCCAGCTCCATCCCACCCATCACACATCCCTGTTCCATTCTCCCCATCACACATCCCAGCTTCATCCCGCCCATGGCACATCCCAGCTTCATCCCACTGCACATCCCAGCTTCATCCCACTGCACATCCCAGCTTCATCCCACTGCACATCCCAGCTTCATCCTGCCCATCACACATCCCAGCTTCATCCCATCTCACATCCCAGCTTCATCCCACTGCACATCCCAGCTTCATCCCATCCCACATCCATCCCACTGCACATCCCAGCTTCATCCCACTGCACATCCCAGCTTCATCCTGCCCATCACACATCCCAGCTCCATCCCAGCACACATCCCAGCTTCATCCCATGGCACATCCCAGCTCCATGCCATCACATATTCCAGCTCCATCCCATCACACATCCCAGTTTCATTCTCCCCATGGCACATCCCAGCTTCATCCCATGGCACATCCCAGCTCCATGCCATCATATATTCCAGCTCCATCCCATCCCATATTCCAGCTTCATCCTATCACACATCCCAGCTTCATCCCATGGCACATCCCAGCTCCATCCCAGCACACATCCCAAGCTCCATCCCATCACATATTCCAGCTCCATCCCATCACACATCCTAGTTTCACTCTCCCCATCACATTTCCCAGCTCCATCCCATCACATATCCCAGCTCCATCCCATCACACATCCTAGTTTCATTCTCCCCACTGCACATCCCAGCTTCATCCCATCACATATTCCAGCTCCATCACATCACACATCCTAGTTTCATTCTCCCCATCACACATCCCAGCTCCATCCCATCACATATCCCAGCTCCATCCCATCACACATCCTAGTTTCATTCTCCCCATCACACATCCCAGCTCCATCCCATCACATATTCCAGCTCCATCCCATCACACATCCCAGTTTCATTCTCCCCATGGCACATGCCAGCTTCATCCCATGGCACATCCCAGCTTCATCCCATGGCACATCCCAGCTCCATCCCATCACACATCCTAGTTTCATTCTCCCCATCGCACATCCCAGGTTGAGCCGGAGCCGATTCCTGAGGTCTCTGTGCCCTCAGCTTCCTCTCCAGGTCCCAACCCACCGTGCCCATTCCCACCGGAGCCAGGGCACGTACCTGTTGGTGCTGGAGGAGGAGGAGGAGGATGAAGCAATCTTCTGCAGCTCCAGGAAACGCACCTGTGGGAAGGGCGGCAGCGGGGAATGCTCCTCGGAGCTGCTGCCGGATGAGGACGGCGGGGCTGGAAAGAACAAGGGAGAAGAGGGATTGGCATGGCCAGAGCAGCAGGGAGGGTTGAGCAGCGAGAATTCCCACGGGATGGATCAAGCCAGCTGAGGAAGCCACAAACCTGCTGTACATCCACATCCCCCCCGGGAAGGCAGCACGTGCACCAGGTGGGAATAGCCCAGGGGGAATAAGGCAGCTCAGCCCTGGGCTGCGGGGAGCTGGGGGGGGTTTGGAACCATAAATAGAGGGAAAACTCCACTGGGTTTAGGCTCTGGAAGAGACTGATCCGTGCTGAAGGGGCGCTGCCGGCATGGAGCTGAGCAGGAAGGTGCCAGCAGTGCCGAGCACTCACAGTGCCATGGAATCCTGGGATGGGTCAGGATGAAGGGAGCTTAAAGCTCCTCCATTCCCAACCCCTGCCATGGGCAGGGACCCCTTCCATAGAGCAGCTTGCTCCAAGCCCCTGTGTCCAACCTGGCCTTGAGCACTGCCAGGGATGGGGCAGCCACAGCTTCTCTGGGCACCCTGTGCCAGCGCCTCCCAGGGAAGAGCTTCTGCCTCAGAGCTCAGCTCAGTCTCCCCTCGGGCAGGTTAAAGCCACTGCAGGAGGACACCTTCCCCATCCCACCCTGCTGGGGCCGGTGCTGGGGCTCAGGCAGGGGCCGGTGCTCACCCTTCCTCTGCAGGAACAGCTCCAGGTTCTCACTCAGGCTCTCCTCGTTGTCCAGCACGAACCTGAGGATCGCTGCCAGCTCCACCTGCGCCGGGAGGAGCCATGGGGTGAGCTCGGCCGCAGCCCCCACGGCAGCCCCAGGGCACCCCACGCTCTGCTGTGCACCGCGGCACCCACCCTGCACCCTCCCTCGGGGGTCCCGGAGCAGCAGGGGCAGCTCTGGGGGACCCCCACAGGGCACCTCCGCTTCCCAGGGGATGCGGAGGGAATCACCTGGGTCTCGTAGTCGAACTCGCTCCAGTCCGCAGGGCTCCTGCAGCTCATGGACGCATGGTACAGGAGCAGCACGGCCACCTGCAGCGAGCAGGGACCCGTCACCCCCTGCCCCGGCACCAGCGCCCCACAGCCAGCACCGGTGCCCGCGCTTACCTTGGCCAAGGCCAGCTCCTCTCCCTCCAGCAGCTGCTGCGCCGGGATCAGGCTCTCCGGGGCCGATTTGTGCTTGCAGTGCTCTGCAATGGGAAGCAGCATTCCCATTCCCACCGGAGCCCCGGCCGCTGGGAACGCTGCCCACGGCATCCCCGGGGAGCTGCGCTTCGTCTGGGGACCCCACGGCATGTCCCCGAGGAGAAGGGGCTGAGGGAATCTGCAGGGCACTTCCCACCTCCCCCCCGCCCCGCATCCTGCCGCGGGTGAAGGTTTTCCAGTGGGATTTAAGCAGGCTGAGGCCGGAGAGCAGGCTGGGAATGCTGCCTGAGAGCAGCACCACCGGCACCCAACCTCTCCCCCCGCGCTCCGGCGAGGATTCCCAGTGGGAAGTTCCCTTCCTGCAGGATCGGGGCAGCCTGGACACGGTGTGGGGCGATGGGGACGCAGGAGCAGAGCCCCGGGGGCCGAGGGCAGCTCTTACTGTGCAGGAAGGCGCAGATGAAGCTGATCCTCTGCGGCAGCGCCTGCTCCAGCGCCGATTCCGCGTCCTCGCTCCGGAGCCTGGGACACAGCAGGGACCGGGGGGAGCTCAGCCCGAGCAGAGCCAAAGCCGAGCACACGGGGCCATGGAGGCAGCCCCCAGCCCGGCCGGATCAGCGCCGGAACGGTGCCGCTTCCTCCTCCACGCCACGGAGCTGGCAGCGGCCCCGGCAGCGGGAGGCACCGCAGGGGGACGCTGGCAGGGCCGGCAGCAGCTCCTAACACCCCCCCCCCCAAAGGCTGCTCCTCAGCCCTGCCCCAGCCTGGTGCTGCTCTGGCACCGCTGGCGACTCCCAGAGCCGGGGCTTGGCTCGGGGACAGCACCGGGAGAGGATTCCCGCAGCCCCACGGGACTCCTGGGGCCGGGGAGCTCCCCGGCTGCCTCCCGCCCAGCTTATCGGGATGTGCTCAGGAGCAGGCACCGCCTGCGCCCGCTGCCGCGGAGCCGGGAGATTAACGAGAGCCTCCTAAATATAACCCGGAGCTGGCGGCCGCCTCCTGCCGCCCAGCGCAGCCCGGCCCCGGGCTCCCCTTACACCGGGTAATTATAGCAGGCAGCACCGGCCGGGAGCCATCCTGCCCTGCCCACGGCACGGATCGTGGGGTGGGCTGGGATGAAGGGACCTTAAAGCTCCTCCAGCTCCAGCCCCTGCCACGGGCAGGGACCCCTTCCATAGAGCACCTTGCTCCAAGCCCCTGTGTCCAACCTGGCCTTGAGCACTGCCAGGGATGGGGCAGCCACAGCTTCTCTGGGCACCCTGTGCCAGCGCCTCAGCACCCTCACAGGGAAGAGCTTCTGCCTAAGAGCTCAGCTCAGTCTCCCCTCGGGCAGGTTCAAGCCATTCCCCTTGGCCTGGCCCTACAGGCCCTTGTCCCAAGCCCCTCTCCAGCTTTCCTGGAGCCCCTTTAGGCACTGGAGCTGCTCTCAGGTCTCCCCTTCATGCAGCAGAGGGGCAGGATCCCCTCCCTGAGCTGCTGCTCACACTCTGGGGGTGCACCCAGCACACGGGGGGGTTCTGGGCTCAAGCGCACCCTGAAGCTGGGTCATGGGGAGCTCCTCCTCACCCAACACCCCAAGTCCTTCTCCTCAGGCTCCATCCCACTGCCCCAGTCTGTTTGTGCTGGGGTTGCTCAATCCCCTGTTCAGGACCATTCTTCCCCTCCAGCTCCACAGGACACACATCCGGAGCAGAGCACCCTGTGTTCTCTCTCCCATGCCCAGGACAGCTCAGGCTCTAATTGCTTTTGCTCATGGACAAGGAACGTGGCTCCTGACGGACACGTTCCTCCCATCCCTGTTTGGCCACCTCAGGTCCTGGGACGGAGCAAACAGGCTCCAGCCTGCCTGTATCACCCTGGGGATCAGCCCAATGTCCCCAGAGAACCACAGGGGTCCTGGGGGTGGGAGCTGTGGTGCTTTTCCAAAGCTTCCCCAGCATCCCAACACTGCAGCTCAGGAAAACTTCCTGGTTTTCCTCACCTGAGCAGTCCTTACGGACATAAAGCACTTCCCAAGCACCTGATGCCACAGGGAGCCTCGAGGGACAGAAACCGCCCCCCCAGATCCCACCCGGCTCCTCGTACTCACATTCTGTTGATGATCCGGATGAAGACGCTGCAGTCCCGGAGCTGGGACAGCTCCTGGAGGGGCTCGGAGCACACATTTGTGCTGTTCACCTACGGACGGGATGGGACGCTCAGGAGGAAGCGGGCAGCACCATTCCCTGCTGTCCCGGCTCCGGAGCAGCTCCCGTGCTGGACCACGGCATTCCAGCACTTGTGGCTGCTCAACAGGGGCCGTGAGCAAGGCCTCCCGGCAAGCACCCACCCATCGGGAGCAGCCGGGATGCGGCTGCCCCAGGGCCTGCCCCAGCCCCGATCCCTCCCCGGTGCCGGCACCTCCCGGTCCTGGCAGGGGGGGGGGGGGGGGGGGGGGGGGGGGGGGGGGGGGGGGGGAGCTTTACCCAAGCGAGCAGAGCCGCGGCCCTCGCGCCGTGCAGAGGCATCCTCAGGCTCGCAGGTCACTGCCCCGACCTGCAACAGGGGAGGAGCGATGAGCACCCAGCACGCTCATCACAGCAATGGCAGCTCCTGCAGCGCCGGGAGCCGAGCCCGTCACGGCCGGATCATGGGATGGGGTTTGGGATGAAGGGAGCTGAAAGCTCCTCCGGCTCCAGCCCCTTCCATAGAGCAGCTTGCTCCAAGCCCCTGTGCCCAACCTGGCCTTGAGCACTGCCAGGGATGGGGCAGCCGCACAGGGAAGAGCTTCCCAATCCCATCCCATCTCCTGCTCTGGAAGTGCAGCCGGCACCTCCTGGGATTCAGCCCTGGTGATCGGGATCAAGAGGATCAGGACTCAAGGGAAACCATTGCTCAGGCTCCTCCTCCTCCTGCCATGCCCCATCCCTTATCCCCCATCCCAAAGCTCCCCGCCATCCCTCTGAAGAGGGATGTGAAGCCCTGCTCCGTCCTTGCGGTCCCTCTTGCCCAGGTTCCCATGCCAGGGACATCATCCCAAGGGCTCCTCCATGGCCGCCCTGGGCACCCGTGTGCTCCCGGCACAGGGGCTGCGGCTCCTCCCGCTCGTGTCCGAGCGCCGGCACCGCCAGCATTCCCAGGAAAACCCCTTCCCTCGGGAACACCCGCGCGCTTCCAAGCCCAAAGCAGCGGCAGGCGCCGGGAGCCGCGGTCCTCCGGGATGCGCGGGGGCCGGAAGCGCAGCCGCGGGTTGGGGGCCGGTCCTCGGGGAGGCTCGGTTGTAAACAAGCAGCAAAGGGCGCAGGGCAAGCACCGGCAGCGCGGGGGGAGCCACGGCAGGGACAGGGCTCCCCATGGACCCCATGGGGCCGGGAACCCACACAGCGGGGAGGAACAGGAGGGAGCAGCAGCGCCAGAGCCCCGGAGCGGCCGCTGCCTCCATCGGCTCAGCCGGGAAGCGCGGGCTCCCCGTGGGATGGATCCTTCCTCCCGCCCAGCCCCGCGGCACAACCTCAGCACCCCCCGCACCCCAACACCGCTCCCGACCCTCGCGGTGAAGCAGGGACCGGGTCCCCCGGAGCCGATGCCCGGCACTGCCCGAGCCCATCCCAGTTCCGTGCTGGCGGCACCACCGCGACCCTCGGGGCCCCCCGGGAGCCGTGACACGGGGTCGGCGCCCGGCGGGGACCGGAGCAGCGGGGAAAGCCCCAGACCCGGGCCCCGCAGCGTTACGAAACCGGCGCTCCCGGCGCCCCGTCCGGGCCCCCCCTCCCCGCGGCCGCTCCCGCCTCCCTCCCCGCCCCGCGCCCCGGAGCGCGGCCGCCGCAGGCCCATGGTGGGGGGCAGCGCTCCCGCTCGGTACCGGCGCGGGGGTCCCGCGGCTCTCCCCGGGCGCAGCGGAGCGGCTCAGGCCGCCATGAGCCGCGCACAAAGGCGAAGCTGCGGTGTCGCTGGCGGGGCCGCGGGTGACGGCTCCCTCCTGGCCCCGGGCCACCTCCACGTCACCGCGCGCGTTAAAGGCGCCCGCGCTGGAGCCGGAACGGGAGGGGGGAACGGAGCCGAAGGCGGGACCGGGGGTGGGAAGCAGCGGGACCCCCCCGGGGACAGCAGCGCGGGACCCGGAGCGGGGCTCTCCTACCGGATACGGAGGCCGGGCCGGGCCCCGGCAGCGCCGTCGTGAGGACGAGGCCGCGGCGAGCCCCGATGAAGCGGGACCGGGCAGCGCCGGGGGGTTGCGCCCATCCGGTGCGGCGGGACCCGGGGTGGGGGGGATCCTCCTCGGCCCCTCCCGCGAGCACCGGGCCCGGCCACCCGCGCTAGGCCTCACCGGGGGCGGGCACCGGCGCTACGTGAGGCCTAGCACCGGAACCGCCGGGCCCTCCTCACCCCTCCCGCCCCGTGCCCGTGCCCCCTCCTCCCCTCAGGGCCTGGAGATGGGGGGGATCCTGGTGGGACGTGAGGGGGGCACGGGGGCCCCGTGAGGCAAAGGGAGCCGCGGGAGGGGGCGCTCGGGCCTCCCATGGGGGTCCCAGCCCCACTGGGGGTGTGGGGACACACGAAGGGTACTGGAGGCTATGAGGGGGGGGGATGTATATGGCTGTCAGGGGGCACCCAGGGACCCACACTGGGGCTGGGGACACGTGTGGGGCCCTGGGGGGGTGTGTATGGGGCCATGCGCCAGCCAGGGGACGCCCAAAGAGGGGTTGGGGACCCCTGTGGGGCTCTGGGGATGGGGCCACTTCCCAAGCAGGGGACACCCAGAGACCCACAGTGGGGCTGGGGACCCGGGGGGGGGGAGTCACACACAGACACCCTGGGGGCAGAAGGGCCTCGCTGTGCCCCACAGCAGATCCTGCCCCATGGCAGAGGATGCCACCACCCCCAGACCCGGGGCAGAGGATGCCACCCCCCCAGACAAGGGGGCCACATGGGGGGGTTTTGGGGCTCGTCCCTGTCCCCCCCCGCCCCATGGACCCCCACTGATGCAGGAAGCAGCAGGCGCAGAGCAGGAGGTGGCCGTGCCTGTGCTCGGGTTTATCGGCTGTGCCCAGGAACAGGTAAAAAACCCAATCCATGTAAAAACGGGGGGGTGGGGGGCAAAGGGGGGGTCAGTGCCCACCCCCCCACTGACACAGCATTCCGGCAGCATTCCCTTTGTGGTGATCCCTGCGCCAGGCCAAGCACCCCCCACCCCCGGGACCCCCGCTCTGGGGCCGGATCCCAGCGTGGGGAGAGAGGAGGAGAAGACAACGAAAAGGGGGAAATCCAACCCAAAGCGCCCCGAAGCCCAGCCCCGCGCGGCCGCGGCGCTCAGGGGATGCCGAACTGCACGACCAGCTCCTCCTTGGCGTCCACCCGGATCTGGGAGAGCGCGCTGAAGGCGTAGGCAGCTATCCGGGACACCTGCGGGACAGAGCCGTTACCCCGTGGGCAGCTCCTCTGGCTTCAAAAAGGGGCCAAAAGGGTAAAAATGGGCTTTAAAGTCCCCACATCCCAAACCGGGCTGGGATTGTGCGGCTGCCGCCCCTCGGATCCCGTGCTCAGCTCTCGGCCCCTCACTCCAAGAGAGACCTTGAGGTGCTGGAGTGGGGCCAGGGAAGGGCAATGGAGCTGGTGCAGGGCCTGGAGCCCAAGTGTGATGGGGAAGGGCTGAGGGACCTGGGGGGTTCAGTGGGGAGAAGAGAAGGCTCAGGGGGACCTGATGGCTGCCTACAAGTGCCTGAGAGGAGGATGGAGCCAGGAGGGGCTGGGCTCTGCTCCCAAGGAACAAGGGATGGGACAAGAGGAAACGGCCTCAAGCTGCACCAGGGCA
The DNA here is from genome assembly GCF_028554395.1 of Pezoporus wallicus. NCBI lineage: Eukaryota > Metazoa > Chordata > Aves > Psittaciformes > Psittacidae > Pezoporus > Pezoporus wallicus. The sequence continues at coordinate 26,040 of NW_026637307.1, forward strand.
GGTTTAGATGGAGCTGAGGAACAATTCCTGCCCCAGAGGGTGCTCAGGCATTGGAACAGGCTGCCCAGGGCAGGGCTGCAGGCACTGGCCCTGCAAGGGTTCACACCCCGTGGAGACGAGGCCTCAGTGCCATGGGGCAGCGGTGGCCGGGGGGCAATGGTTGCACTGGATGGACCTGGAGCCCTTCCCCAGCCCCACTGATCCCACGGCTCTGGGTGCTCAGGGGTGGCCCCTCACCTGCTGCAGGTCTGCGAAGGGGACGGGGTCGCTGGCCAGGACCTGGTGGGGTTGGTTGGTGAGGGACGGCAGCGCCGGCGCCTTCTTCCAGTGCGTGAGGCTGGAGCTGAGCATGGCCAGGCGGGTGCTGGGGGCACCGCGGTCAGCACCACCGGCACCCAGGGGCACTGCACAGCACCCCGGGGGGCATGGGGACACCCCAAGGTGCACTGAGAGCACCCCAGAGGGGATGGGGGTACGCCAGGGGGATGGGGAGTGCCCCAGGGGGATGGGGATGCCCCACGGGGATGGAGACACCCCAAGGTGATGGGGAGCACCCCAGGGTTATGGGGGTTTCCCAGGGGGACGGGGAGCACCCCAAGGTAGATGGGGATGCCCCAGGGCTATAGGGAGCACCCCAGGGGGATGGGGGCACCCCAGGGGGATGGGGATGCCCCAAGGTGATGGGGAACACCCCAGGGTTAAGGGGGCACCCCAGGGGGATGGGGAGCACCCCAGGGGGATGGGGATACCCCACGGGGATAGGGAGCACCCCAGGGTTATGGGGGTACCCCAGGGGCACGGGGAGCACCCCAGCCCCACCTGTACTGCCGTGCCCGGTCCATGTACTCGTGCTGCTCCATGCCCTGCGAGTCCGCAGCCGAGACGTCGATGATGTTGCTGGGGAGCAGCAGGGAGCAGGTCCCATCATGGGCTCCAGGCTCCCCCCCCCCAAGCTAGCACCCCAAAATCGACATCTTGGGGATGGTTTGAGCTCCATGGGTGACTCAGAGCCCCCTGTATGGGCTGGGGATGAGCCCCATGCATATGGGGACACACACAGCCCCCCACTGAGCACCATGAGCAACCCTAAGTCCCTCCTATATGGGCTGGGGACAGCCCCCATGCCTATTGGGGCGATTCCCCCTCCCTAAAGAGGACACAGAGCCCCAAACTCCCTCTGCACCCTCAAACACCCATTCCATCCCCCCAATCACAGCGAGAGGCCCCCAGCCCAGCACCCCCAGCATCACCCTGCACCCAGGGGCTCCCTTTGGTGTCCCTGTGGGGCACAAACCAGAGGGAAGGGACATTGAGGGGGGGAACAGAAGCAGCTCCCCCTTCCCTTTGGCATCTCTGGGACCCACAGTGGGGGTGGCCCAGGGCCACGGCACCGGGTGGTGATGGCACGGGGGGGCTGTGGCGATGGCAGGGTCTCACATGGCGGTCTTGGCGAGGATGGAGGAGAGCATGGCCTGCTCATCCGTGCGTGCCGAGGGCAGGTTGTGGTAGCTCTGCTCGGCCCCGTTCAGCACCTTGTTGGGGGGGCTGGGGTCCGGCTCCAGCAGCCGCTTCGTCTCCTCCTCCTGTGGGAATGGGGAGGGGTGGTCATGGATCATGGAAAGGGCTCGGGGTGAAGGAAGCTTGGGGTCCTCCAGCCCCAACCCCTGCCCCGGGCAGGGACCCCTTCCATAGAGCAGCTTGCTCCAAGCCCCTGTGTCCAACCTGGCCTTGAGCACTGCCAGGGATGGGGCAGCCACAGCTTCTCTGGGCACCCTGTGCCAGCGCCTCAGCACCCTCCCAGGGAAGAGCTTCTGCCCAAGAGCTCAGCTCAGTCCCCCTCGGGCAGGTTCAAGCCATTCCCCTTGGCCTGTCCCTACATCCCTTGTCCCAAGCCCCTCTCCAGCTTTCCTGCAGCCCCTTTAGGCACTGGAGCTGCTCTCAGGTCTCCCCAGAGCACAGCAGAGGGTCAGGATCCCCTCCCTGAGCTGCTGCTCACGCTCTGGGTGCACCCAGCACATGGGGGGGTTCTGGGCTCCAGCGCACCCTGAGGCTGGGTCATGGGGGGCTCCTCCTCACCCGGTTCCTGCACCCGCAGCCCCGCAGGGTGACACCGCCCCCTATAGCCCCCCATGTCCCCCCCATGTCCCCCCGGCCCCACCTGCTCCGAGGCCTCTCCCTCGCTGCTGTAGCAGCAGCCCATGGCGACCGCCGGCACCACCACCGGCTCCGGCAGGGGGCGCGCCGCGCCGCTCACGTGACAGCGCCTGGCCCCCGTGACACAACATTGGGTCACG
>NW_026637308.1:0-283 GCF_028554395.1 Pezoporus wallicus
CCTCGGTTTCCTACCTAAAAGTCCATTTGAATCCAAATTCTCAGGTGGTGTCTCTCAGCTGCCCAGCAGCACAGTTAGTACAGCACGAACGTTTGGCCTCTGCTCCCACAGCAGAAGAGCCAGGATTGAAAGCTGGTGCTGGACCTGTTCAGCACACAATCCCTTTTACATTGGTGCATTCATCGTTCAGCACACAAGCAGCTTTGCAACGGGGTCACCATCATTGCAGTCTCTCCTCGGTTTCATACCTAAAAGTCCATTTGAATCCAAATTCTCAAGCGGT
>NW_026637309.1:0-2943 GCF_028554395.1 Pezoporus wallicus
TGTTTTGCGTAATCAAAAATTCTGTTCCTGAATAACTAATTATTGGAAGTGCTGAATGAAGGGAATATCCTGAACAGGTATTTTTTGATTTGAAAACAAACAGTCTGTGGCCGGGGTCATGACATAATCTCACATTACAAAATCCTCCTTCATTTCTTTGAATGTTACTATTACTTTTGCATGCCTCATTTCTAAAAAATATGCCCTAGAGGGCAGGGGTGCCCAAGACTCTTGGTTGATATTCAAGGATCACCTGCTACAAGCTCAGGAGTGTTGCATCCCAACTAGAAGGTAGTGCAGCAGGAGGGCCAGGAGACCTCTGTGGATAGATAAGGAGCTCCTGAGGAAAATTCAAATGAAAAAAGAGGCTTATAATAAGTGGAAGCAAGGACAGGCAGCCTGGGAAGAATACAGGGATGTTGTCCGGGAAGCTAGGGACCAAGTTAGGAAAGCAAAGGCCCAGTTAGAATTAAACTTGGCTAGGGATGTGAAAGGTAACAGGAAGGGATTCTACAGGTACATAGCAAATAAAAGACTAGGGAGAACGTAGGCCGCCTCAGGAAGCTCTCGGGAGAACTGGCTACACAGGATTTGGAGAAGGCTGAGGTTCTGAATGACTTCTTTGCCTCGGTCTCTGCCAAAGGCTCTGACTGCACCACCCAAGTCTTGGAAGGAAGATGCAGGGACTGTGAGAATGAAGACCTTGGGCCCACTGTAGGAGAGGAACTGGTTCGAGACCATCTTAAAAATCTGAACGTGCACAAGTCCATGGGTCCTGATGAGATCCATCCGCGGGTCCTGAAGGAGCTGGTGAATGAAGTTGCGAAGCCGCTGGCAATCATATTTGAGAAATCCTGGCAGTCAGGTGAAGTTCCCAATGACTGGAAAAAGGGAAATATAACCCCTATTTTCAAGAAGGGGAAAATGGATGACCCAGGGAATTACAGACCAGTCAGTCTCACCTCCATGCCTGGCAAAATCTTGGATCAGATTCTCCTGGAAGGCATGCTAAGGCACATGAAAAACAACAAGGTGCTTGGTGACAGCCAGCATGGCTTCACTAGGGGGAAATCCTGCCTGACCAATTTGGTGGCCTTCTATGATGGGGCTACTGATGGACAGGGGTAGAGCAGTTGATGTCATCTACCTGGACTTCTGAAAGCGTTTGACACCATATTGCACGACATCCTTGGCTCTAAATCAGAGAGGCATCAATTTGACGGATAGACCACTCAGTGGATAAAGAACTGGCTGGATGGCCGCACACAAAGAGTTGTGGTCAATGGCTCAATGTCCAGCTGGAGACCAGTAACGAGTGGCGTCCCTGAGGGATCGGTGTTGGGACCGGTCTTGTTTAACATTTTCATGGCTGGCATGGACAGTGCCAACCTCATGAAGTTTAATCATGCCAAGTGCAAGGTCCTACACCTGGGTCGGAGCAATTGCAGGCACAGCTACAGGTTGGGCAGAGAAGAGATTCAGAGCAGCCCTGTGGAGAAGGACTTGGGGGTGTTGGTTGATGAGAAAATGGACATGAGCCAGCTTCAGTGTGTGCTTGCAGCCCAGAAAGCCAACTGTATCCTGGGCTTCATCAAAAGGAGCGTGACCAGCAGGTCGAAGGAGGTCATCCTGCCCCTTTACTCTGTTCTTGTGAGACCTCACCTGGAGTATTGTGTGCAGTTCTGGTGTCCTCAACATAAAAAGGACATGGAACTGTTGGAACAAGTCCAGAGGAGGCCACGAGGATGATCAGGGGACTGGAGCACCTCCCGTATGAAGACAGGCTGAGGAAGTTGGGGCTGTTCAGCCTGGAGAAGAGAAGGTTGTGTGGACACCTCATAGCATCTTTCCAGTATCTGAAGGGGGCCTATAGGGATGCTGGGGATGGACTCTTCATTAGGGACTGTAGTGACAGGACAAGGGGTAACAGGTTAAAACTTAAACAGGGGAAGTTTAGATTGGATATAAGGAGGAAATTCTTTCCTGTTGGGGTGGTGAGGCACTGGAATGTGTTGCCCAGGGAGGTTGTGAATGCTCCATCCCTGGCAGTGTTCAAGACCAGGCTGGACAAGGCCTTGGGTGACATGGTTTAGTGTGAGGTGTCCCTGCCCATGGCAGGGGGGTTGTAACTAGATGATCTTAAGGTCCTTTCCAACCCTAACTATTCTATGATTCCATGAGTGAACCCCATTTGCCTAAAACAGAAAATGGGGGTACAGCCCTCTTATGACACAAATTAGCTTCACAATGCAGAGCGCCAGAGGAAAAGCTGATTTCCTATTTGAAATTAATTTGTATAAAATATAAACATTTTGTAGCAAACATATACTTTTTTTTTTCTAAGAAAACCTCCAAGTGTTTCTCTTTAACATGTGGTTCCTCCTCCAGGTGACTGAGCATTTTTGTTTCTTCACCCCCTTATCACTTTGATGGAAACACTATTTGTCACATTCACTGGAGTGTCTCTGATTTTCAGAAGGCTTCAGGGACTTGCACAGTTCCAGTCCTTCACGTTCATAATCGAAATCTCTTCAAGAAGGATCTAATGGTGCAGATCAGACTTTCTACTTGCAGTGATGATTGAGGACAGAGAAGGGTATGAAACCTGTTCTACCTCCTGTATTAGCTGTCAGTTTTCTTGTAAAATGTGTTCACTGGTCCAATTTCACTTTGACAGATTGACTCCTATGGACCTGTTTTACCAATACACGACCCATATGAGGCGACTTCTTTTTATATGGAAAAATTAATCTACTGCAACCAAGACTTGCAACATCAGCTTACATTTCTGAGTGAAAATAAGCCTGTCAGCAGCAGGTGAGATTTTCTGTGCATAACTTTTGTCACACTGCAGCAAGGAAGATATCATCTGTGGCATATTTAGCTTATTATCACACACACTTTTGCTCTGTCATTCACATGAGGAACAGCTGAGGGAACTCG
>NW_026637310.1:0-291 GCF_028554395.1 Pezoporus wallicus
GTGCTGAAGATACCCAGCACATGCTTTCCTTCCCGGCTCTTCGGATCTGGGAGCAGAAGCCAGAAGTTCGTGCACTAATCGCTGTGCTACTGGGCAGCTGAGAAGCAGCTTTGGAGAGGTTGCATTCAAATGTACTTTTAGGCATGAAACCGAGGAGTGACAGCAATAATGGTGACAGCATTGCAAAGCTGACTGTGTGCTGAAGATGCCCCGCACATGATTTCCCTCCTGGCTCTTCGACTGTGGGATCAGACGGCAACCCTAACCCTAACCCTAACTCTAACCCTAACC
>NW_026637311.1:0-2879 GCF_028554395.1 Pezoporus wallicus
GCTATATGCAAAGGAAAAGCTTGTCAGCACATTCTTAATTTGTCAGAACTATATGAAACTTTTCATACTGGTACTAGGGTTTTCCTAAATAACTGCAGGAACTGTCTTTACATGAGTGAGCCCATATGTCTTCGCTTCTGTCAATGCATACAGATCTTTGCACAAAAATACCATTTATAAATGCTTGACAGGATGCGCCTTCACTGCAACTAATAGATAACTTTGTTAGTAAGGATTTCTAGCCACCATCCAAGTCCAGTCAAGGACATACTTTAAATTCAGTGGTCTAGAACTTCACCATAAACATAAGCTTTAAGCAGCGAAACAGTTGAGAAATGTAAATAACAAAAACCCCTCACATTCTGATGGTCATAATGAAACAATACTTGAGACAGAAAGTAGGATTTAGTCCTAAATCCACCATTCTTACCATCAGTTCCAGAAAGATTATCTAAGCAATCAGAAATATCTGGCTTTCATATCAGAACAAACCACATGGACTGGGTGAGAGTCATTTACTAATCACTGCATGTCAGTTTAGTAAAGTTGGTGTTAAATGAGACTGCTGAGGTGTAGCTTTTCCCTTTGAAATTAATGATGTGATTATCTTTTGATAAGAATATCATTCTTCATGTACTGTTGTCACAATTGTATATTGCCTATATCTTCAGCACCGTAATGAGCAATACACAAGTAATGGGAGTGCCAGAGAAATATTTGCTGTGGGCTCACACAGAAGACATGGACCTTATCTTCTGCTCACACACGCACTTCTCATTTACATTTCTGTGGCAAGGAACTCTAGGTTCATTGTCAATTCCATTTTAAATTCAGGAACTGCCATTTTTATTTCAGGAACAACATCCCCGATAAGAACACAGTTGCAAAACCAGTCAATCAAAAGAAAAGCAATGCTAAATTTGAGGAGACACACAAAACATTGGATAAGGAAGAAATTTTATAGTGGCTGCTCAAAAGACACACATAGCTCTTCTACTGAAGCCACCTTTCTATATCTCAGTTTCTCCCTGCAGAGTGATGATAACAGCCTGCCTTCCTCCTCAACCTTCCTCTCTTGCCTTTGTCAGAGTGTTAATTGCCAGCCAAAGGAACCTTACTATCTATGACTCTGTAGAGTACAAAGTACAACACGAGCTTAAACCCAGAGGGAGCTTCCTTACTAATGTAATCAATAATAGTATTACTATATTTCTACTGTATTCTACAACATAACATTAGATAGTAAACTACAAAGGAAATGCCTGTTCTGCTATTAGAATCAAAATTGATCAAATTCATGAAATACATAGCAAAATGTGACTCTGCACATTTTACTGGATCAGCATTTTTCAACTTGCTTAGTTTGTTCAGGCTTTTCATTTCTCCTTCATTTTAGGAAATATTACACTACTCCGCATTATGAATATTCTGCCAAGAATAGCTACCTCACTTGGAGCTCTTCATTTAAGTTAAGAAGGGATTTAAGTATCACAGAGAATACATATTTTTAATAGCATTATTATCCTGCTTGGTGTTGGAGCTTTGACACATTAGCAGCTCTGGCACTTGTGCTATTCATGTTTCTCATGAGCATCTCAATGCCAAAACATACATCCTAACCTAGTTCAGGCAGATTCCACACAAATTCCCATAGCCTTCAGATGACTGCATACAGAACATAATCTATTTCAGAGAGACTTAATCTATTGCTAAAACCACAGTTAGAGAAAAAACACAGGTGAACTGGAACTACAGGCTTTATAAAGATAAATTTAAGGCAGCATTTACCTCCCTAAAGGAGCTCTCAAATTTTTTGGTTAACAATTTGCATTGGCTATTGAATGAGGAATACTGTCGGTACGGAAGAGCTACAGAAAGTCAGGGTTTGTGGCAGCACTGACATAGTTGAGAGCAAATATAAAGCCACCAAATTCTTTGTACATATATGAGTGTGTGCCTGCATGTTAGGCAGAGACAAGAGATAATCCAAGTTAAGGCTTCTCTTACGTTTGATATGCCAATGCACAGATCCTCAGATTCTTTCCTTAGAGGACATCACAGACTGTACAGTCTAGTCAGGAGTAATTCCCCTGCCTGCCTCTGTGTCCAAGGTTTTCAATAAAGCCTAATTTCACATTATCTGTAGTACCCTTCTGGTAAATTAAACCTGCTTACTGAGAGTTTCAAGGAAATCAACATGTTATGCTTTTTTTCCCATCCAGTATGAGAGGGTTCTGCTTCAGAAAGACACACTGTAGTAAGTCAAAAGTGAAGCCACAGTCTGGCAACAAGGTGAGCCTTGTGGGCAGACTTCAGGTTTCTTTTCAAGAGTGTGGTAGGCTTTCCTCAAGTGCCAACTGAAGGGAGTTAAGTGCTGTCACTAAAGGAAAATCTCTCACCACCAAATGTGAAAACTGCATTTATTAAATCCTGATTTGGACACTTCTGAATACTGTCTTGCACAAAGGGTTCATTAAGGGAACAAAACAATAGCATGCATATCAGGAAAGAAGTCATTTAAAGCTTCATGGGCGTGTGTGTTTTAGTGGTGTTTTTTTCATTGTTTTGGGTTGGGTTGGGTTTGGGGTGGTTTTTTTTTTGGTTGGTTGGAATGTTTGATTTTGTTTTGGGGGGTAGATTTTGGTTTTTGGTTTTGCTTTGGGTTTGCTTTTGTTTGTTTGTTTGTTTTTAAAAAAGGTTCTGTATTCTCTTGGAATTACGATATTTCATGATACTTCTTCATGCTATAAGATGTCTGCTAGAGAGTTGCACAATCCTCTTAAAGGAAATAAAAATGCAGGAATGGATTCTGAAAAAATAGGGTAACAATAAATTTTGTAAAAGCTTGTAAGAAAATTCTTCAGAGCTCTGTAAACTGA
>NW_026637312.1:0-290 GCF_028554395.1 Pezoporus wallicus
CCTGACCCATTTCCCCCAGTAACTGTAACAAAGTGAGCGTTATACTATATATATAGATATACAGGAAAACACAGTAAACGTAACAAAGTGAGCAAAATAAAGCATGTTGACGAGCATTCTAATGAACCACAGGGGTTCTCAACCCTAACCCTAGCCCTAACCCTAACCTTAACCGTAACCCTAACCCTAACCCGAACCATAACCCATTTCTCCCCTGCAACTGTAAGAAAGTGAGTGTAACACTATATATATAGATGTATAGGAAAACACAGTAAACATAACAAAGTGAG
>NW_026637313.1:0-293 GCF_028554395.1 Pezoporus wallicus
GGGTTGGAATTTGACAAAAACAGCTTAGAAAAGGAAAGAATGGCTTTAAAAGGGTTAGAAATTGAGAAAAATGGGTTAGAAAAGGAAAAAAACTGCTTAAAAAAGATAGAAATTGAGAAAATGGGTTAGAAAAGTTAAATAAAGCAAGCATTCAAACGACTTAGAAATGGGCAAAAATGGGTTGGAAAAGGGAAAAAACTGCTAAAAAATAGTTAGAAAAGGACAAAAATAGGTTAGAAAAGGAAAAAAATGTCTTGCAAAGGGCTGGAATTTGACAAAAAAGGGTTAGAAAA
>NW_026637314.1:0-2883 GCF_028554395.1 Pezoporus wallicus
CCACCCATCCCCTTCCATGGATCCCATCCATCCCCTTCCATGGATCCCACCCATCCCATTCCATGGATCCCATCCATCCCCCCATGGATCCCATGGATCCCATCCACCCCCTTCCATGGATCCCACCCATCCCCTTCCATGGATCCCATCCATCCCCTTCCATGGATCCCATGGATCCCACCCATCCCCTTCCATGGATCCCATCCATCCCCTTCCATGGATCCCACCCATCCCCTTCCATGGATCCCAGCTCCCTTTCCCCCCCATTCCCAGTTATCCCAGTACCACCCCCTTCATTCCCAGTTATCCCAGCACCCCCCCATTCCCAGTTATCCCAGTACCACTCCCCCCATTCCCAGTTACCCCAGTACCACCCCCTTCATTCCCGGTTATCCCAGTACCTGATATGGAAGTTCTGGACGTTGACGTTTTTATACGGAGCCGTCTTCCGCTGGCACCAGAGCAGCAGCCCCTCCTTGGCCGAGGTCTCTGCACCCCCACCAGCTCCCATTGGATCCCCCCCCCCCCCCGGCTCCCATTGGATCCCATTGGACCCCCCCATCCCACTGGATTCCCCCCCCCATCCCATCCCACTGGATCCCATTGGATCCCCCCCCCATCCCATTGGATCCCCCATCCCATTGGATCCCCCCCATCCCATTGGATCCCATTGGACACCCCCCCCATCCCACTGGATCCCATTGGATCCCCCCTGATCCCATTGGACCCCCCCATCCCACTGGATTCCCCCCATCCCATCCCACTGGATCCCATTGGATCCCCCCATCCCATCCCAGTGGATGCCCCCCCCATCCCATTGGATCCTCCCCCCGATCCCATTGGATCCCATTGGATCCTCCCCCCCCATCCCATTGGATCCCACTGGATCCCCATCCCCCCCCTCCCCCCGATCCCATTGGACACCCCCCATCCCATTGGATCCCATTGGACACCCCCCCCATCCCATTGGATCCCATTGGATCCCCCCTGATCCCATTGGACCCCCCCCATCCCACTGGATTCCCCCCCCATCCCATCCCACTGGATCCCACTGGATCCCCCCATCCCATCCCAGTGGATCGCCCCCCCATCCCATTGGATCCTCCCCCCGATCCCATTGGATCGCCACCCTCCACGGAGATGTCCTGGATGGCGAAGCGGAGGATGATGGTCCAGATCATCCCCAGCGTCATCTTGGCGTTGCCGTCGACGATCTCTGCGGGAGGGAGCAGCCGTGGGGCAGAGCCCGTGGGGCAGAGCCAGGGGGGCAGAGCCCATGGGGCAGAGCCCGTGGGGCAGGAGCCCGTGGGGCAGAGCCCATGGGGCAGAGCCCGTGGGGCAGGAGCCCGTGGGGCAGAGCCCGTGGGGCAGAGCCCGTGGGGCAGAGCCCGTGGGGCAGGAGCCCGTGGGGCAGAGCCCATGGGGCAGAGCCCGTGGGGCAGGAGCCCGTGGGGCAGAGCCCGTGGGGCAGAGCCCGTGGGGCAGAGCCCGTGGGGCAGGAGCCCGTGGGGCAGAGCCAGGGGGGCAGGAGCCCGTGGGGCAGAGCCAGGGGGGCAGGAGCCCGTGGGGCAGAGCCCATGGGGCAGGAGCCCGTGGGGCAGAGCCCGTGGGACAGAGCCCGTGGGACAGAGCCCGTGGGGCAGAGCCCGTGGGGCAGGAGCCCATGGGGCAGAGCCAGGGGGAGAAGGGGCTGGAAGGGCTCCGAGCAGCTCCGGAGGGGCTTTGGGAATGGGATCCAATGGGATGGGGAGGAAGGGATCCAATGGGATGGGAGGAAGGGATCCGATGGGATGGGGAGGAAGGGATCCAATGGGATGGGAGGAAGGGATCCGATGGGATGGGGAGGAAGGGATCCAATGGGATGGGAGGAAGGGATCCGATGGGATGGGGAGGAAGGGATCCGATGGGATGGGAGGAAGGGATCCAATGGGATGGGAGGAAGGGATCCGATGGGATGGGGAGGAAGGGATCCGATGGGATGGGAGGAAGGGATCCGATGGGATGGGAGGAAGGGATCCGATGGGATGGGGAGGAAGGGATCCAATGGGATGGGAGGAAGGGATCCGATGGGATGGGGAGGAAGGGATCCAATGGGATGGGAGGAAGGGATCCGATGGGATGGGGAGGAAGGGATCCGATGGGATGGGAGGAAGGGATCCAATGGGATGGGAGGAAGGGATCCGATGGGATGGGGAGGAAGGGATCCGATGGGATGGGAGGAAGGGATCCAATGGGATGGGAGGAAGGGATCCAATGGGATGGGGAGGAAGGGATCCGATGGGATGGGAGGAAGGGATCCGATGGGATGGGAGGAAGGGATCCGATGGGATGGGAGGAAGGGATCCGATGGGATGGGAGGAAGGGATCTGATGGGATGAGGAAGAAGGGATCCAATGGGATGGGGAGGAAGGGATCCAATGGGATGGGGCTGGGGGGATCCCATGGGATGGGGAGGAAGGGATGCAATGGGATGGGGCAGGGATCCAATGGGATGAGGAGGAAGGGATCCGATGGGATGGGGAAGGGATCTGATGGGATGAGGAAGAAGGGATCCCATGGGATGGGGAGGAAGGGATCCAATGGGATGGGGCTGGGGGGATCCATGCAGGAGGCCGATGGGAGGGGGGGGCACTCAATGGGAATGCCATGGGAATGCTGCAGGAGATGGGGGGGGGGAGGACGCCAGAGCCCCCACATCCCATGGGAATTCCCGGAGCCTGGGGGATCCCAAGGGAGCCAGGTTGGGAAGGGATCAGATCTGGGGGGGGGGGCAACGGCTCCACTGGGATCGTGGGGGGGGACTGCCCCCTCTATGGGGTGGGGTGGGCCCTATGGGGTGGGATGGGGCCCATGGGGTGGGATGGGCCCTATGGGGTGGGATGG
>NW_026637315.1:0-2834 GCF_028554395.1 Pezoporus wallicus
CACCCTATAGACACCCCATAGATACCCTATATAGACACCCCATAGACACCCCATAGACACCCCATAGATACCCCATAGACACCCCATAGACACCCCATAGATACCCCATAGACACCCCATAGACACCCTATAGATACCCCATTGACACCCCATAGACACCCCATAGATACCCCATAGACACCCCATAGACACCCCATAGACGCCCCATAGACACCCCATAGATACCCCATAGACACCCCATAGACACCCTATAGATACCCCATTGACACCCCATAGACACCCCATAGATACCCCATAGACACCCCATAGACACCCTATAGACACCCCATAGACACCCCATAGATACCCTATAGACACCCCATAGACACCCCATAGATACCCTATAGACACCCCATAGACACCCCATAGACACCCCATAGATACCCTATAGATACCCCATAGACACCCCATAGACACCCCATAGACACCCCATAGACACCCCATAGGCACCCCATAGACACCCCATAGACACCCCATAGATACCCTATAGATACCCCATAGATACCCCATAGACACCCCATAGACACCCCATAGGCACCCCATAGACACCCCATAGACACCCCATAGATACCCTATAGATACCCCATAGATACCCCATAGACACCCCATAGACACCCCATAGACACCCCATAGGCACCCCATAGACACCCCATAGACACCCCATAGATACCCTATAGATACCCCATAGATACCCCATAGACACCCCATAGATACCCTATAGACACCCTATACACACCCCATAGATATCCCATAGACACCCCATAGACACCCCATAGATACCCCATAGACACCCTATAGACACCCCATAGATACCCCATAGACACCCCATAGATACCCTATAGACACCCCATAGATACCCCATAGACACCCTATAGACACCCCATAGATACCCCATAGACACCCCATGGACACCCTATAGGCACCCCATAGACACCACATAGGCACCCCATAGAGCCCTATAGACACCCTATAGATACCCCATGGATACCCCATAGAGCCCTACAGACGCCCTATAGACACCCTATAGATCCCCCATGGATACCCCATAGAGCCCTACAGACACCCTATAGACACCCTATAGTTACCCCATGGATACCCCATAGAGCCCTACAGACACCCTATAGATCCCCCATGGATACCCCATAGAGCCCTACAGACACCCTATAGACACCCTATAGATACCCCATGGATACCCCATAGAGCCCTATAGACACCCTATAGACACCCTATAGATCCCCCATGGATACCCCATAGAGCCCTATAGACACCCTATAGACACCCTATAGATCCCCCATGGATACCCCATAGAGCCCTACAGACACCCTATAGACACCCCATAGGTACCCCATAGAGCCATACAGACACCCTATAGACACTGGATGGGTCCCCTTGGGCTTGGGGTGGCACCAGGGGGGATCCCAATGAGGGTTTGAGGGTGGGGCAGGGGTCTCTGTGGGGGGGTCTCTCTATGGGGCTCTATGGGGCTCTATGGTGTCTTTGGGGCTCTATGGGGCTCTATGGTTTCTATGGGGCTCTATGGGGCTCTATGGTCTCTTTGGGTCTCTATGGGTTCTCTACGGGTCTATGGTCTCTATGGGTCTTTATGTGTCCCTATGGTCTCCCTATGTATCCCCATGTATCCTTATGGTTCCTTATGTCCCCCTATGTCTCCCTATGTCTCCCCCTATGTCCCCCCATGTCCCCCTATGTCTCCCCCCATGTTCCCCCCATGTCCCCCAATGTCCCCCTATGTCTCCCCATATCTCCCCCCCATATCTCCCCATATCCCCCCATGGTTACCCCCATATCTCCCCATATCTCCCCATATCTCTCCCCATATCCCCCCATATCTCCCCCCATATCCCCCCATATCTCCCCCCATATCCCCCCCATATCTCCCCATATCTCCCCATATCTCCCCCCATATCCCCCCATATCTCCCCATATCCCCCCATATCCCCCCATATCCCCCCCCCCCATATCCCCCCATACCCCCCGTATAACCCCCATATCCCCCCATATAACCCCCATATCCCCCCTTATAACCCCATATCCCCCATATCCCCCCATATCTCCCCATATCCCCCCATGGTTACCCCCATATCCCCCCATATCTCCCCATATCTCCCCATATCCCCCCATATCTCCCCATATCCCCCCATGGTTCCCCCCATATCCCCCCATATCTCCCCATATCTCCCCCCATATCCCCCCATATCTCCCCATATCTCCCCATATCTCCCCATATCCCCCCATATCTCCCCATGTCCCCCCATATCTCCCCATATCTCCCCATATCCCCCCATATCTCCCCATATCTCCCCCCATATCCCCCCATATCTCCCCATATCTCCCCCCATATCCCCCCATATCTCCCCATATCTCCCCATATCCCCCCATATCTCCCCCCATGTCCCCCCATGTCCCCCCCATGTCCCCAGGCGGAAGCACGAGACGCTGCCGCTGCTCGGGGGCTGCTCCGCGGAGCTGCGGGGCCGGGACCGGGCGCTGCTGCGGGCGGGGCTCAACGACTTCGGGCTCGTTTACTCCACCCGCCGGCAGAGGGCGCAGCTGTGGCTCGGCCCCGCCGCCTTCATCAACCACGGTGCGGGGGGGAGGTACCAAGTGTGGGGCGGGGGGGGAGGTACCGAGTGTGGGGTGGGGGGGGGAGGTATCGAGTGTGTGGGGGAGGTACCAAGTGTGGGGCACGGGGGGGAGGTATCGAGTGTGGGGCACGGGGGGGAGGTACCGAGTGTGGGGCGGGGGGGGGGAGGGATCGAGTGTGTGGGGGAGGT
>NW_026637316.1:0-283 GCF_028554395.1 Pezoporus wallicus
CGACAGCAATGGTGGTGACACCGTTGCAAAGCTGACTGTGTGCTGAAGATGCCCAGCACATGCTTTCCCTCCTGGCTCTTCGACTGTGGGAGCAGACGGCAACCGTTCGTGCTCTACTCACTGTGCTGCTGGGCAGCCGAGAGCAAGCTCCGAAGAGGGCGCTTTCAAATGGACCTTTCGGTATGAAAGCGAGGAGCGACAGCAATGATGGTGACACCGTTGCAAAGCTGACTGTGTGCTGAAGATGCCCAGCACATGCTTTCCCTCCTGGCTCTTCGGCGCT
>NW_026637317.1:0-25000 GCF_028554395.1 Pezoporus wallicus
GAGTGGAGCTTCATCTCACCAGTTCTTCCTGTCCAAGCCAGGGACAGCCCCTGTCTGTGTGCTCCTGCCTGCTGCGTGACACCTGAGGGTTGAGGGAAGGTCCTGTCCCAGGGCAGCTCTGGGAGACCCGTTGAGACAGGGCTTGTCCCAGGGGAGCAGGGTGAGTCCTGAGCCCTCCTCCCACTCAGCCTTTTCTCTGTGGGTCCCCCCAGCAGCAAGCACAAGCTTCGTCACCAGAGCACATCCCATAACATCTCAAGGTTCCTATTCAAAAAGGTCCCCGTCTTCTAAGATTCTAGGAGTCTTTCAGGCTGTAATTTGTGATTCTCTCTCCTTAAGTGTTGGTGCTCCAGGGGACTTGTCTGTGGTATTTAACCCATGGCAAAGGTCATGCAGAGCATCTGTGTTTCTGGCTACACCCTTCAGAGAAGCCACCTGTGTGCACTGCAAAGGGGAGTGTTGAGATGGGCTGTGTCCTTGGCGAAACCCCTGTTCCTGCGGGACACACAGCCCTGCCTGGGAGAGAGCATGTAGGGAAGGGCTGTGCTGCATTCACAGGGCAGTGTTTAGCTCCACTCAAGTGACATGATGCTCTCAGAGCTCTCTGCCTTGCTCACGCTGCTCCTCTCCCTTCGTCCTCACCTTGCTGGGTTTTGGCTGCGGCACAGACATGGAATGAAGACAGACAGTCATCCTCAGCCATGCACACCCCCTCGCACTGCAGCTGAAGGCAAGAGACCAGCTCTTGGGGAGTGTTTTTTATTAGACTCATATTGGAAGCAGTAGAGGAGCCATGTAGAGGGAATGTCGGAGGTCAAAAGAGAGAGCAGGTATTCCAAAACTGAATACAAGAGACTGTATAAAATGTCAGTGTTCAAATGTCTCCTTCATTCATCTTCTAGAAAAGAAGAGGCTACTTTATATTAAAACACGGCTCACTGTTGCTCTGTGGGAAGACATACTGACCCTTACCTGCCAGCACGTAAAAAAAATCAAGCCACTTCTAGAACTGCTCACTGTAATTTTATTTATGTCAGAAATTCCCAAATTACTCACTTCCAGGGTAACTGCAAGACATACCTCCTCTCTGGATTTTAAAGAGAAGTCTAGTAAGGACAAGGCCTGCTGCATGCAGTATGTTTTGGAATGAGGTTTTGGTTTTCCTCTACTTTTTGTTATGGAAGCTGCTGGTCTTTAGCAACAGCCTTGCTGAATTCCTCACCCTAGGGACTGGTGATGAAAACACAAACCTAACTGGAGATCCTCCAGCTCTCTGGTTCTACTACAGTGCTCAGAAATAACCAAAAGACAGGGTCTACAGCAGCAAGAAGAAGAAAAAACTGATAAATTAATCCCTCTGGGTAGCCTAAATAAGTGTATAGCAGCATCCTTTAACAGCATGGTACAAGACCTCTCACCGGAGAAGATACATGCTCTCTACGAGCTGTTGGCTGAGCAGAGGAATTCCAGTAAAGCATGTTTTGGCAGTTTGGGGGCATCAGTAAGATGTAGCTTTTATTTTCTTCACGCTCAGATGTCCAGGCTGTGAACCTGTGCCACAAGCTACACACAGCATCATATCTAGAAGACATGTACCTTCCATTTGGAACATCTGGATTTCTCCTTTAGAATTAAAAAAAAAGTTATCTCTTTTGCTGAAGAAAGCGTTGTGTGGGGGTATTTTCTGAAAGACTGCAAAGCACCTCAAACCAAAATAGCAATTGTCTCTTACAGGAGTTAACCCTGCAAGCCGTGTGCACTCTGAAGGGTCCAAAGGAAGGCTATTGGCTTTATCCTAGCCCAATTTCAGCATAAAGTAGTAATGCAATATTAAATGAAAATGGTAACTGCAGTTACCTGAGCAAAACTGTTTTTTTGAGATACCAGCTCCTCTACTTTACAGGATTTAAGCTCCCTGCTTAGCTTGTCTCATGGGAAGTATCCTAAAGGTCAGTGTACAGGTACAGGACTTGAGTAAGGATTCGGTATTTTGCTCTTTGCTTGTCTTGGCTTTGTAGGGTTTCCTAGTGTCATGAAATGTGGAGGGAGCATCCAGTACCTCCCTGCGGTACCTGAATAGAAACTTCTAAGCAGCAGCTTGTAGATTTTACTGGAATCACTCCAATTCACCCTCAGGATACTCTCCCCACTACCAAAATCTTCTCCCTACAGCTCCTACAATTTTCCACCAGTGCTCTTATGTCTGCCAATGCTCCTTGCTCCTTGTAGGCAGCAGTTGGTTGCGTATGTCTCTTTTTAATTCATAAAACAGCTTTAATTCTTGAGGGATGGGGAAACAGAAAATCTGACAAGGGCTCAAGCAGACACAGAGATGGCAATTTCGTGTTAGCTTTGCTTCCTGTAAGAAACTGATATAGCAAATCTTGGACAGCACAGAGATGTGATCATAAAACTGACTCTCCATGGGATAACGCTGTAGGAGAGAAAGGGGAAAAGATCCAATCGTCTGTTGGTATAACAAGCATCTGCAGAGCTAGGACTCCACCAGTGCTGTTTGAAATATTTATCCAAACTGACGCTGTGTGCAGGCTATTTGCCTTTGTTTTATGACTGGAAGGTTAAAATATTGTAGTGAAGATAAAAGGGAAAAGGAAGATGTTAGAACCAGGCTCATGTAAGATAGATAATGTGTATTATGATATGGTAGCAATGTGTATTATGTGTGAGCAACCATACCGGGAGCTATCCCTCTGGTGGTTATATAGCATGTTACTTTAAATTCCATTAACGTCTGCTATTTTTTCCCTGCCCCTCTCAGGGCACAAAGCGAAGAGTGCTCAGACTTCAGTATTTTGTCTCGCTTCCTATGCTTAATGTGGGATACTAAACCATTTGTGTTACAAATTACTCCCTGAATCCAGCATTATTGATTTCTTTACTTTCTTTTCAACGAAAGGCTTAATTACAGAATCTGTGAGTTTCACACACACACAAAATAATTAACTTTCATAAGATTTCCGTGAGATCAGCAGGCTGTGTTACGATCTGAGGCTCAGGGAGATTATGCCACTTAGAGGTACTCACTACTTTTGAAAGCCTCTTTTGGAGTTACTTGATGTGGTTTCAGCAAGTAAGAATGTTTTATGTGCAGCCTTTGCAGCATGCAACTCTGAGCACATGAGTTCCACAAATCACTTCCCAGGCGGTCAGAAAGGTCATCTACGCAGCGAGGTGCGTCCATTGATAAGCCAGTTTAGTGAACCTGGGTAGGTAACTGAGCACTGAACTGTGGAAAGAGCTGAACATCAGGTTACCTGACAGAATAAAACTGTCGTGGATAGACTTGAAAGAAACCTCTATTAACCTCCATCCTGCCTCTTTTGCTTCTGCTTTCCCAAAAAGCTTTCACCTTTCTGATGGATCTTTTCAAGGTTAATTCATGGCAATTGCTAAATCCAGGTGTCATGTCAAAACTAACAAGGGAAAACAATCCATTACAGTTGGCAATTCCTAGCCCTGAACAAATGGACTTTTAAAAAACTTTTTTTCTTTTTTTAGGGTCAGAGTGCGTTAAGAAACAAAGTCATGCATTTAATTTGCTGCCAAGCCATTTGTAATTTCAGTCACTGCTAGTGAAAATCACACCATTTTTTATAATTACTTTCAGTAAGAAAAAGACCTCTGTATATGATTAATTTCAAATATGTATGATTAATTTCAGTCCCAGTTTGTGCAGTCCTTCCTGTTACCCTGCTTCTAGGATCCAGACTCTGATCTCTCTGGGCAAACTTATCCAGAAAAAAACCAAGAAAAGTGTATATATATAGGCAAACCTGTCCCAAGTATGCAGAGTGGCGTGCTGCAAATTTTATGAAAGCAATTATATTCCCTCCAGCTGCTTTTAAATCCTTCAGGTTTCTTAGAGCTGCCGGCAATGGGTCGTCATTTAAATCACACCTTGCTATTGAATCTGTTCTTCCAAGGCTGCCAGGAAAGTTATTTAATTTCATTTAGAGCATCTAGTCAAATACTAATGAACTGACTCCAACCTGGAGAGTATGGCAAGCATCATATCAAAGAGCATTTTGCTTTTGTTCCTTCTTCAGAAGGGAACATGCAGAAATATCCGCTAGAAACAGCCCCACATTGAGAGTTGCCAGTGGTGATGACAGACGAGGAAGATGGAAAGGAATCTTCTTTTGCTTCCATATGCCTGCTCAAATAAGCATAGAGGGAAAAGAGGGTATGATACTTGGTCTGTCAGACAGAAGCCACCTAGAGTGGGAGATGGGACGCTTCATGCAGATGATTTAGGGAGGGTAGAGTGTGAGAGCTTGCCAGCCTGTTAACAAAACAGTGGAGAGAAGAGGAAATTTCCTTGCAGTTGCATTTTTTTTTTTGATGGGACTGGGAAATGGGTACATCAAATCTGAGGAAGAAGTCTTCTCCAAGGCCCTGTGACCATCTTCCCAAGGTCTCTCTTTCCCAAGGGATCTTTGGCTGAAAACCAACTGCATTTCTGCCAGAGCCTCCTCTGAGCCTGTGACACTGAAGCTGCCACATTTGTGCAAGCGGCTCTCCCTGGCTGGTGATCATCGAGAATGTGACAGAGGCAGAGTTTATTTGCTGTTTCTCATGCCCTAAATCACCATTTTGCCCTGACACGTGTCAGTGCTCTGTCAGAAGGAAGCAATGAAGCCTGCAGAACCGCAGAGGGTATCATAGGATCCTGGTCTAAACAGAGCACTGGTCTCAAACAGTTGGCATTCTAGGAGTCTGCTGGCACACTGCAAGTAAGGAGAGGGTTATTCTCCTCTTCTGGCTTGCTCAGATTCTGTATCTGAGATCTTCCATAGCTAGAAATATAAGCAAAGTTGTTGATTTAGCCTCCAAAAACTTTGTGTGTTTGCAGTGCACTCCGAGCTGCTGTACTTCATACAAATCAAGAGTGCATGGGTTACCTGGTCCTTCAGGCACTTCAGGTGAGCGCTACAGATGAAGAAGACTGTCATGTGTTTAGTGCTCAATGGAGATGAAGGAAAAATTCCCAATGTGTTTTACCACAAATTACCCTAACTTCAGATTGATTGTGGTTTTATAGCAAAGGAAGTCTTAGACTCATTAGCTGGCTTCCCTAATAATGCTGGAAAATCTGGAGGATTTTGCTTAAATACATGTGTTTATTTTTATTTTATTTTTATTTCACGAAGATAAAGACAACCCATGGCAACCTAATAGTGGGCCAAGGCCAAGTGCTGGCTCAGAAGAGCCTGCTGCTCGGGCCGCCTGGTAACTTGGGCTGCCATATATTCTGTATATTTCCATGACTGCTGCTTGTGCCCAAATGCTAATCTGTCCTCCCCTCGTTAGCCCCAGAGGCCTGGCATTCATCAATCTGATACGTGGATAGAGTCTACAACTCGTTAGAGTTGTAAAGTAGGTATGCTTTATTCAGCGCTGAGGCGCATGTGGATTGCTTCTCCAAAAGCATGCGCACCCCTCCTTTGCCACTCAGTACGTTTATATTACATATAATGTTTACCTAAACATGAGATTACTTCTTACCTAATACTTATGCAAAACCTATTCCCGTCTAGTAGTATAACTAGTTTTCTGGCATTCGTCCCATTGGTGCGCCTGCACAGTGCCTCCTGGTGGTGGTCGTTAGGGGATCGTGAGGATGAAGTCCTGTAGTTTCTCTTCATCACCACGAGTAACCTCTTGCTTTCATGCAGACTCAATAGGGTTTTGGCTCCTACCCAAACCTCAGGTTGGGTACAAGCTGGTTTTATGTATCTTCAAGCAGAAACTTGTCAGGTTTGCAAATTTTGATACTCTGGCAATCTTTTGTTCCTTTTCTTTCTAAAGATACTATTTAAATAAGAATGTCTTAAATATTAAGCTATGAATCTTATCTACTACAATTCTGCCTAGCAGCTGTAACTCCTACAATTCTGCTTCACCATTCTTGCAACTTTGACTCCTATGGTTCTGCTTCACCAAGCACAGCGACTGCTTAAGCAAGCAGGCAACTTGAGGCCATTTTTTCTTTTTACTCTGGAAAAGAGACCAACCCCCACCTCACTACGGCCTTCTTTGAGGTAGTTGTAGGGAGTGATAAGGTCTCCCCTGAGCCTCCTTTTCTCCAGGCTAAACACCCCCAGTTCCTTCACCACACTTGTGCTCCAGGCCTTTCACCAGCTCCATTGCCATTCTCTGGACCAGCTCCAGCACTTTAATGTCTTTTTTGTAGTGAGAGGCCTGAAACTGAACACAGTATTTGAGGCGCAGCCTCACAAGTGCTGCCTGGGAAAGTTTCTTGTTCAAACTCCTGTCCCCTAGTGCTCTGTTTGCTGCTGAGACTCTTCTGTTGGCATGTCTTGTCATGCTTGCGAGACTATAGATATCCTAAATTTAGTTACGTTGTAAGAAAAGAAATGTGTTATTTCCAGAATCTGTGTCTGCGCCAGATGTTTGTTTTGATGAGGTAGTAAAATCTAACCAAAAATCTGCCCTGGACCAAAAGGTTGCAATCTAAAATTGATCACAGAATAAAATTAAAATAAGATGTTTCCTAGGCCTTGAAAGCATCAGGAATTGTAATCTAAACATTACATCCTACTGTAGTTAAATTTGGGGCCTTCCCCTGTTCGTATGCTGGAAAATTTGTGTTTGCTGTTAATAGACCAAAGTGAATGTGAAGGCTTTGCTGTTCAGATTGGCTTTGGCAGTTATTGCTCTGTCAATAGGAAGTGGACCATAAGAGCAAAAGCAGCCAGATTGGTTTAAATACAATCCAGACTTTAACTGTACAAACTGTTTGATCTCTGACTGGTAACTCATGTGTTTACTTGTTTCTTAAGGGGCTGTACAGACCTGATGAGCGATTTGAACCAGGGATTGAGAGCTATCCAGATGGCCATTAGGGTGTTGGCTCGTGGCTCAGAGATCATCTAATTAAACTATGTACTGAAGTACCTGGTTATTTTTCTGTCTTGGATTATGCAGCACACTACAGATACATTGATGACAGATCTCAGAAGGAGCATATTTCACTTGAGGAAGACCCATTTCTGGGTAGCTATAAACATCTCCCTTTTGATGATAAGGATATTTTACCTGAAGGAGTCATATTCTTGTAACATGGATCATCTCCTTCCTGGAAGAGTGTGATGCTTTGTATTTTCAGAACACCTCAAAGCTGCTTGAGGAGGACCCTTGGCCTGTTGCAAATGTAACCTCACTGCTGGTTAGAATGCAGCTTCATGTGTATAAGCACAGGTAACTGTTGATGGTTTCTTTGTTATGTGTGGATTTTTATCAGTTACTATCCATGGGTGTTCATTATTTTCAAATTTGCGTTGCAGGATAAAAGTTGCACTCCAGATTGGGTTTTGTGGCCTTGAGATTAGAAGTTGCCAATAAGGTGTTTTTTTTTTTTAAAGAAAGCAAATAACATATTCATCTCTCAATTTATAGATTTTATTCCTCTAAGTTAAACACTGGGTTTATCCTGGTCACACTTAGAAAAATGATCCCATTACTCATTAATAAGTCAGGGTTTGTGAAAGTCCAGTTCTGAAAAGAACTGGGAGTTAAAGGCTGTAGAGACCTGTTCTGACCTTCTCTGTCCTGAGAGTGTAGTCTTGCATGGAAATAAAAATATGAAGAAGCATAGTGCCAGGTTTTCGAAAGTACTGAAAATGTGGCTGTTGATAACTCGCTGTTGTCTTGACTCTTGCTCTTCTTCAAGACTATACAAAATACACTGTAACAAAAAAGTCTACAGTTAGTAGCACTGCCAACTGCACATCAGTTTTTATGTAGCTTGGTACTTGTATGTAGAAATGCTTTTTGAGCCCACAGAGTATTTCCTTATTTGCTTTTTTGATAGGAACACAAGCTACATATTTATATTTTATAATCATAGTTAAAGCAGGTGATGAAAATTAAGTCATAAACAGATGTCATGACTGCGCATGATAAATTGGTTCATAAGAGCACATGGTAGTTACATTTTGTTTTCTTACCCATCCATCAAACATCTACTAAAATACTTTTGTCTAAATAAAAATCTATATGCTACTGCCAGCACCTCATTAATATAAGCAAACTCACCCCCCATCAGGCATTCTCATGTAGCACCAACATGCTCTTGCTGAGAGAGGTTCCTGTGCTGTTTTTAGACCAGCATCCTATGATACCCTCTGCGGTTCTGCAGGCTTCCTTCACTTCCATCTGACTGAGCAGTCAGACAGTTTGGGAAATAGCAAATAAACTCTCTCACTTCCTCGATGCATCACCAGCCAGCCAGAGCTGCTTGTACAAATGTGGCCAGTGGCACAGGAACCTGTCATCAAGAGCATGTTGGTGCTTCCAGCGTGTTCTGCAAGTTGGCACTTCATGAGAATGCCTGATGGTGGAGTGAGGGGGAACCTGGAGAGATTAAACCAGAGTGGCAGAGGCCACCAAGGAGGGCAGTGAAAGAGAGGGACAGCCAGGCCATGAGGCTGCTCCCCTGGGACTACTCCCACCTCTGGGCTCCAGCCTGTCCCAGGGGAGGGAGGGAGCCCTGGTGAGTGTGCGGGGTGTCCTAGACCTGCTCCTCCCTGGTCACCCCAGCACTGCCCTCCTTGGCAGGGAGCCCATGGCTGGGGCCTGGAACAAACTGGGGCCTGCAGTGTATGGGAAATGGGGTGGGCTGGAGCTGGGCGTTGTGACCCCCCCAGCACTCCTTCAAGCCAAACCCTCATCTCCCAGCGCCCAGCATTCACCAGTGCTCCCCATTGCCTCCTGTGACAGAAGATCCCAGTTACACGGAAGTATCCCCACCTGCCAGTGCACCGCAGCTGTCCTCCCACCTCCCAGTGTTCCCTAATCCTGGGATCCTTCATGCCCCAGGAAGAGGGGTCATTCCCAGCCCCTGTTTACCCAAGGGATGGAGACGGGGCAGGGAGGATTCTGCTTAGAGACCCCTGGTCTGAGGCTAGCATCATCCCTGGGGGAGTTCTGGGGGGAAAGACAGTCCTTGGAGGCAGGTGGTGTTGAGAGATGGTAGTGCTGGGAGGTGAGGGGCACTGGGAGATAGGGGGATCTGGCTTTGGGGGGCTGTTTGGAGGGTGCTTTTGTGTTGGAGCAGTGGGCAGACACCATAGGATGCCTGGCTGTCAGGGGTCCTTTGTTCCCCTTCACTAGCCCCAGATGCCTGGGCACTTGCATGTCCAGCTGCCCCATGCAGGAAGCTGGACTGATGCCAGCAAAGGTGGCTGAAGCCATGCTGAAGGCAGGGGTGACTCTGTGCCTAGGCCACGCTTGCTGCCAGGGCTGGTGTCTCTGCCAAGTCTGGCTTTGCCCTGGGAGGAATGAATCTGCCCCTCACCTTCTCCAGCCTCATCCAGGACTCACCAAACCGCAGAGAAACATGAAGGTCACAGTGCTCAGCATGGCCCTGCTCTTCACCATCCTGCTGTGCACCCCAGCAGATGCTCAGGTGAGTTCCCAGTGCCCCGTGGAGGGGCTCAAGGCTGGGAACAGGTCTTGGCTGCAAGATATCAGCTCCCCTGCAGGATGAAATCATAGTGGTGAGCATGAAACCCCTTGAGTTGGCTTCTCCCTTTCCCAAGCAAGAGGAAAGGGAGAAGCCCCAGGTGATGCAGCTTTCTGCCTTCCACAGTTCTGTTTGTTCCCAAGCTTCCCCCCAGTATATCTCCTGATATCCAGAGCCCAGCTTCTTCCCTGAATGATCGGACCTATCTCTGCCCTAGGAGGGCCTGACCCATTCCTTCTCTCGGTGCCCCCACACCCCTCCCTTTTGGGCCCCTTCGTCCTTTTGGTCCCCTCAGGTATCTCCTCCCTGGGACCTCCCATACAGTCCTGTCCCTTCAATACCATCAGCCTGGTTAATTCACGCCAGTGCCCTGTCTTTGCGTCCCAGTTACCCCATCCCTTTTGGAGATCCCTAATTCCCCAGGCTGTCCTTCTCTCTGTCCCCACCCCTGGTCACTGCATGAACAGGTATCCCAGGTGCAACTTGGAGCAATGGGGTGGGGGGAGCAGAAGGGATCTTCCTGCTCAGACCAGAGGGAAGCCATGGGCCTGGGGAGGCTGGGGACCCCTGTACCCCACGCAAAGCCCCACCAAGGTCCAATCCGGACAAGCTCTTTGCTCTCTTTCCCAGGCAGTCTTAGAAGAAAGTGGAGATGATAGCCTGAATGTAAGTACTGGGGTGGACTCAGAGGGCAACCAGTCTGGGGAACTAGATGACAGTTTGCACCTCCCATCCCTTGCTGTTCCCTTGCTGGTACTGGGGACATACCAGCAACCAGTGAGGTTTCACGGTCTTTCTACAGGGGGAACTCAAAATAGAGGTAGGGAAGAAGCCTGAGGTTGGTATCATGAGTTCTGCTGTCCCCAGATGCTCCCCTCTCACGGCCACAACACTCCCGGACATCCCAGTGTGCCCCCACACACCCCAGTGCACCTCACTACAACCCTCGAGAGCAGCCCCAGTGTTTTTTCAGGGAGGCCCTCTTCCCCTGGGTCCCCCTTGCACTCCCATCCATTCCACTGCAACCCAAAGCACCCCAGGATGTGCCAATTTAGTATTCCACAGTCTTATAAGTCTGCTCTCTAGATTTGTGGTGGCCGTTCCTGAGGCACAGCGCATGGGAAGAGTGAGCTTGGATTATTCTTAAAATAATATTTATCACTACTTAAGTGCTGCTTCTGGTAAACAGGAGTCTTAATGCTATGTTTATGTTTTCAGTTAGGGGGGTTAACTCCTCTCCACATAGCTGCCTCGATTCCTGGGGAGGAAGGGGTCCAGGTAACCCAGTACCTCCTGCATTCTGCCCCAGATCTTAATGCAAGGGCAGAAGATGGAAATGAGATATATGGTCCAGACAAGGTATGTTGCTTTTTGAGCTCATCTTTCAGCTCTTGAAATTCTGATTGCAGAGGACCTGAGCAAGCAGTTGAGATTACTGCCTGCCTGATTTTGTAGTGAAAGCTTTGCATTTCACTGAAAGAACCTTAAAAAAAAAGAAGACCAAACCCTCCAAAAACCCCGAAACTAAAGTCACTTCAAGGTCTATTGTATTAGGTTGTAAATAAACACATCCTTCTGGTGCCCCAGAACACTCTGCTATCATGTCTTATATAAGATAGAGTCTAGAAGTTTCTTATGTGTAGTCCAGTACAAATCAAAAAATAATTGAATCATAGAATAGTCATGGAAAGGACCTGAAGATCATCTAGTTCCCCCCCCCCCCCCCCCCCCCTCCCCCCGCCATGGGCAGGGACGCCTCACCCTAAATCATGTCGCCCAAGTCTCTGTCCTGATTTCATCAGGTCCCATGGGCTTGTGCACGTTCAGGTTCTTAAGATGATCTTGAACCTGATCCTCTCCTACAGTGGGCCTAAGGTCTTCATTCTCACAGTCCCTGTGTCTGCCTTCCAAGACTTGGGCAGCGTGGTCAGAGCACTTGCTGGTGAAGACTGAGGCAAAGAAGTCATTGCAAACCTCAGCCTTCTCAAAATCCAGGGTAGCCAGTTCTCCTGATAGCTTCTGGAGAGGGCCTACATTATCCCTAGTCTGTGTTTTGTTTGCTCCATACCTACAGAAGCCCTTCGCGTTATCTTTCACATCCCTTGCCAGATTTAATTCTAACTGGGCCTTAGCTTTCCTAACCTGGTCCCAGCAGTCTTGGGCCCTCCTGCCCTTTAGGACTTTATCCCATGGAACCTTACTAAGCAGGTTCCAGAAGAGGTCAAAGTCTGCTTTCGTGAAGTCCAGGGCAGTGAGCTTGCTGTGTGCCCTTCTTACTGTCCTGAGGATCTCAAACTCAACCCTCTCATGAGTGCTACAGCCAAGGCTGCCCTGGAGCATCACTTTCCCAACCAGCCCCTCCTTGTTGGTGAGTACAAGATAAAGCGTGGCACCTCTCCTTGTTGGCTCCTCCATTACTTGCAAGAGGAAGTTGTCTTCCGCACAATCAAGGAACCTCCTGGACTGCTTGTGCCAGGCTGTACCGTCCTCCAACAGATATCCCCCATGATGACAAGGGCCTATGAGCATGAGGCTGCTCCTATCTGTCTCTAGAGTGCTTCATCCAGAGAGTCTAGTAGTGGCCCATGTTCAGCTTGTCCACCAAGACTTCCAGGTCCTGTTCTGGGAGGATTTTTTCACCTGATCAACCCCCAGCATGTACTAGTGCCTGAAGTTACTCCTCCCCACGTTCAGGGGAGGAATACAACAGTTTCCTTTTGTTGAATTTAATAAGATGCCTCTCTGCCAAATTCTGGACAGCCTGCCCAGGTCTGTCTGAAAAGCAGCACAACTGTGTGGTGCATTAAAGCACTCTTCCCAGTTTTGTATCATCTGTGTTCTTGCAGAGAGTGCATTCTGTCCCATCACTGAGGGACATTAAATATTACTGTTCGCAGTATCTTGCCTGGAGTATAGCACAGCTGGACTTCGTGCTGCTGATCACAACCCATGATCTACCTCATTGGCCAGTTGTCTAGTCCATAATTCAGCCTGTCTACGAGGATGTTATGGGAGACAGTGTTGAGAGACTTGATAACATCAAGATAAACAACATTCACTGCTTTCCTATCTTTCACCAAGCTGGTCATCTTATTGTAGAAGGCTAGCATGTTTGTCAGGCATGATTTCTCCTTTGCTGACTTGCTTCCGTTCGCCTTCTTATGTAGTATGTCTTGAGGTAGCTTCTCAGAAGACTTTTCCATCAGTTTCCCATAGGGCGAGGTGAGGCTGCCCAGCTTGTAGTTTGCTGGTTCTTCCTTCCATTTTGCCAGAAATGCAAGGCAAGGCAAGAGAAGGCAAGGCCAGACCAGGCCAGGCAAGGCCAGGCCAGGCCAGGAAAGGCCAGTCAAGGCCAGGCAAGGCCAGTAAAGCAAGGCCAGGCAAGGCAAGGCCAGGCAAGGCAAGGCAAGGCAAGGCAGGCAAGGCAAGCAATGCAAGGCAAGGCAAGGCAAGGTAAGGCAATGTGCAGCAAGGCAAGTTAAGGCAAGGCAAGGCCATGCAAAATCCGGCAAGGCAAGGCAATGGAGGTGTGGAGGCAGTGTTCTCACAGGAGAATGGATAACTGGTACATAAATTCTGAATAATCCTGAAAGATACAGGAAGGCTATGGGAGGCCCGATGAAGCCTAAGCAAGCAAGATAAGAAGAAGCTGGATTTCACCAAGTTAATGAGAACTGTGGACTGTTGACAAGCTTTCGAGGTCAAGTTCTCACAATTATATGTTAGTCACAAAGGGTCTTCAAGACATGTATCCAATCATAATATGCCAAATCACTGTCTGTGCATGTAAGAAACAATATTTAAGGGGTTAAGGCTTTGAAATAAACGGCTTTTTGTCTGATCATATTGATCTCTGACTGAGTCCATATATATTCTGCAGCAATCAGCGCCCGAACAGGGACCCCCCTATTTTTCATATTGAAGCTGAAAGAATTAAAGCGTGTGGCACCAAAGAAAGTGGACAACGCAGAGCCGCAGGAACATCGGCTGGGTTCGATCCGGCAGAACCATTATCAGGAGGTAGGCGCCTCGGAATGGAGCCTTGTGAGCCCAGAAGACACTGCGCAGTGCAAATAAAGTAACAGCCGATGGGGTCTGGAAGAGGGTTAGGATGGGGAATCAATTAAGTAAAGAAGAAACGACCATCCTTAATCTCTTCCAGCATATCCTCTCAGTGAAAATGATAGAATATGATGATAATTTGTTAAAAAGGCTATTGCTCTGGAGTAAAGAAAAAGAGCTGACCAAGGGGGGAATGAAGCTCTTGACCTCGGGACTTGGGGAAAAAATTGGGGCATGCCTGTTGGATGAAGTTACTTGTGGGTCTAAGGAGGCGAAATCTCTTGCTGCCCCCTGGCGACTAATGAAAGAGACTCTAGCCGCAGTAAAGGCTGAGAGAGAGGCTGAAAAATGTGCTTTTACAGCGCTCTTTGACTCGCCTTCACAACAGCGGGGTGTGGCACTTACATTAGATTCAGCACCCGGTGCTACAGCCATGGTATTGTCGTCTGTTTTGGGCACAAAATATTCTGGCCAAAAACTGGTGTGCAGTAAGGTACGAATGTTTGAGGACGCTGCACTTTTCCCCTATCCTATGTCGACAACACCTTTATTGGTGGTAGCTCCAGTTGATACTCGGGACCCTGTATGGGCTACTGAGCAACCGAAACAAATTGTGCTGCTACAGCCCCTAAACTTAGTCTCCAAGAATTTTTGCCGGGAGCAAATGTTACAGCTTTCTTTTCTAGTACTGTTCTAACTCCAAATGATTGTCTCAGAGTGGCTGCAGTTTTATTAGCTCCTTCCCAGCTCCTACATTTTGAAAGTGGGTTTGAGGAGCTTGCTGCAAGGGCTGCAGATGAGAATTCAGAGTGTAATCCTTATCACCCTTTGCACGGTATTTCATCTGAAATGTTATTGGGAAAGGGACAATTTCACCAATGGAGTACAAGCTCGTATGAAAATTGGAGTTTTACAGCAAGCACAGCAACTGGCTTTAGCTGCTCTGAAAGCTGTGCCGGAAGCAGGAAAGCCTAATCCTTCATATACATCAGTAAAGCAGGGACCTACTGAGCCATATATGCAATTTATTGGCAGATTGACAGAGGCTATGGAAAAGAATATTGATCTGGCATCTAATGCTAAAGAATCGATGCTTATGTCTCTGGCTATGGAAAATGCTAACCCAGCTTGTAAGCATATTTTGCAGGTTTTGCCAAAATCTGCTGGTCTTCAAGAAATGATGGATGCATGTTCTAAAGTGGGCACAGCAGAGGAAAAGGCTGGATACATGGCTACTGCCTTCGCCGCTGCTGTTAAACCCCTTTTACAACAAGGTCAGGGTGATTGTGGGGGTATTAAAGGTATGAAATATTACAATTGTGGATGGATGGGACATTTTAAAAAGAAGTGTACTGTAAAGAAAATTAGTTCAGCAACCCGCCCCCCTCAGTGTGGTGTTACTGATTTTGCAGACAAATGTATTAAACGTGACAAATTTGGCCACAAGACAATTGAATGTCATTCAAAGTTTAAAAAAGATGGAACCCCATTGGGAAACTTGAATGTGAGCATGATGCCACCCCGCGGGATGACACAAAATCAGGATGTCTGGACTGCATCCCCTCCACCACCGCAGGGAGTGCCGGACTGGACGTGGCAACAGTAATAGATTTTACCATAACTGATACTTCTGTTTATTGCATTCCATCTAAATTAAATGGGCCCCTTGGTCATGGGTTATGTGCTTTGCTACTGGGACAATCATCAACATCAAGGAAAGGAATCTTTGTATTACCCGGTGTAATTGATGCTGACTATACTGGAAATATTGGGATCATGGTGCAAACGCATGCTCCTCCGGTCAACATCCCTGAAAATTCGAAAATAGCTCAATTAATTTCATTTGAGGCAAAAGTCCCTCAGATGGGGCCAAAACTTAGAGGGAATCAGGCCTGGGGTTCCACGGGAATACCACAGATTATATTTGTTTAGACATAGCAAAGCACAAACCTGAGGACCAAGTCTCTAGAAGAGGTTATGATAATCAAACAATTAAGTTGTCTATGTTAATTGATACAGGAGCTGATGTCACTATTATACCATATCACCAATGGCCAAAGACCTGGCCTTCGGAACTTACCACAGCAGGAGTTGTTGGAACAGGGGGAATGCAATCTACTCGAATCAGTAAAGAATTGGTGGATGTGTTTATGTCTGATGGAAGTCATACCCAAATTAGACCATATGTTATGCCTTCTCCTATTGCATTGCTTGGAAAGATGCTCTCAGTCAAATGGGAATGAAACTGACCACAGGAAATTTTTAGTGGCGGCCATTGAAGGACGGCCAACCTATAAATTGCAATGGCTTACTGAAACACCTGTCTGGGTTGATAAATGGCCAATGACAAAAGAAAAGGTGTCCCATATTCACCAACTGATTAATGAACAGTTAGAAGCAGGCCATATTGTGCCATCCACTAGTCCATGGAATACTCCAATATTTACCATTCCTAAGAAAAATGGAAAATGGAGACTGCTACATGGCCTCAGAGCTATCAACGCAGTTATGAAGGACATGGGAGCTTTGCAACCTGGCTTGCCTAGCCCTTCAATGATACCTCAGAGCTGGGATTTAATAATAATTGATTTAAAAGACTGTTTTTTCACAATTCCTCTACACCCAAGCAATTGTGAGAAATTTGCTTTCTCTGTCCCAGCAATTAATGAAGGAGAGCCTGCTAAGAGATATGAACGGGTTGTTTTACCTCAAGGTATGAAAAATTCTCCTGTTATTTGCCAACTGTATGTTGCCTGGGCATTGCAACCGATCGGCAAAAACTGCAAAAATGTGTTATCTATCACTATATGGATGATATCTTAATTGCAGGCAAAGATCTAAATAAGGACCATCTGCTCTGCCTGCTGCAATCAGAATTAGCGAAAGCAGGACTGGTAATTGCACCAGACAAGGTGCAACGTGAAGCCCCTTGGTAATACTTGGGGTGGATCATCTCTGGAACTGAAATCAGGCTTCAAAAAGTTAAAATTACCACACAAATAAAAACCTTGTCTGTCGCGCAGAAATTGATGGGTGATATCCAATGGATCCGCCCTTTGTGTGGAATCACAAATGATGATCTGACTGATCTCATGCCCCTTTTAAAGGGTGAATCAAAGGCAAAACAAAGAAGAGTTCTATCAAAAGCTCAGTATGAGGCCTTCACAGTATCACAGTATCACAGTATGCTAGAGATTGGAAGGGACCTCGAAAGATCATCTAGTCCAATCCCCCTGCCGGAGCAGGAGCACCTAGATAATGTATGAGGCCTTGGATCGCATCATGACAAAAATTATTACCTCTTAAGCTTCTCAATGGACTCCAGATTTACAGGTTATTCTGTTTATTGTCAACAGTGAGTATCATCCATTTAGTCTACTAGCACAGTGGGATCTTCAAAAGACTGATCCTCTATGCATTTTAGAAGGGATTTTCCTGGCTTATTGATTACGTAAAACTGTAACTACTTGGTTAGAAGTATTTGCTCTTCCGATTGTACGAGGTTGTTCATGTTGTCAGGAAATTATGGGCTGTGATCCATCACAAATTTGTTTGCCACTTACCAGGGTATGGTTAGACTGGGCACAACAACCTAGCTCTGCTTTTCAGTCTGCTCTGATAGGTTTTGTTGGTCCTCTTAATATACATTTTCCACCTCATAAGATGTTTACAATGCTAAACAATAATCAGTTTGAAGATGTTACCTTTTATTCTAGTAAACCTGTTGTAGGATTAACTGTCTTTACAGATGCAAGCAAAATCAATCACACAGCTGGATATGTTTGGCAAACAGGTGATGGCTGGAAAGAGCAGGAGATACTTGGTCATTTTTCCTATTCACTACAAACACTAGAGCTAAGTGCTGTTATTGCAGTATTTCAGCGATGGCCTGACACCCCTCTTAATATTGTCTGCGATTCTTTATATGTTGTAGGCATTCTTCAATGTATAGAAAGGGCAATTTTACAAGAAGTCACTAATCACAGGCTGTGGTTCTTGTTAAAGACCTTATTACATCTTGTGAATACTCGTAAATGTACATATTTTATTATACATAGTCACAGTCATTCAGGCCTTCCAGGAAGTCTTAGTGAAGGCAAAAACAAAGTGGATAAATTAGTTGCCCCAGCATGGACAAGACCCTCTGTAAGTGTTTTTCAACAAGCTCGAGCATCCCATGCCTTTTTCCATCAATCAGCAAAAATGTTAGTTCGACAGTTTGGACTGTCCCTAACAGATGCCCAAGGCATTGTGCAGTCTTGTCCCGATTGTCAAGGCCCAGCAGTAGGTATAGGCCTTGGAGTCAACCCTCGAGGCCTCCAGCCTCTTCAGCTTTGGCAAATGGATGTGACTCATGTACCCTCTTTCGGGAAAATGAAATATGTCCATGTTCCTATTGACACTTTTTCTCACTTTGTCTTACCTCAGTGTTGTTTCCCTCTACATTTATTCTCTAACAACACGCCTATACATATTCATGTCCTATCCCCACTTCGTATTATAATGAGCCAGAAGGTCCTCTGCGCCTGTGCAGTGCCCCCTCTTGTCATGGGCAGGGGTCTCAAGATGAAGTAAATGAGTCTTCCTCCTCTGTGTAGGGGTCTTCAAGATAAAGTAAATGAGTCTTCCTCTTCTTGCACTTTTCACCTTTTTTAGTCTTTATGTGTGGTCTTAGAGTTTGGTCAGTGTCCCAGCCGTAAATCCTCTACTTCTCCCCTTTATCAGTAGATTCAGGCGTCTGCTTATCAACAGGACCGGAGGTCTCTGTTCTGCTTAGCAGGCATTTACAACTGATAGTCCTTTTGTTTAAGCAAGCAAATTCCTCTAACTCCCTTGTATAACCCCCCTGTACAACCCCCTTGTACAACCCCCCTGTACTACCCCCCTGTACATTGGTCAACCCTCTGTATCAATCCCCTCTTTTTCTTTTAAAGTTAGTAAATTCTTTTACTGTATTATTCATGACAGAGCTATCCATGTTCCTTCTATCGATTTATGAAGTGATTTTGATATACACTGTATTATACAAGGTACAATCATAAAAGGCCTTGTTTCAGTATGTCCCTGAACCATCCAGTAACTCCTAGGTTATTTAACCACTCATCCAATCTGCCTCCAACAATTCTAAGCTCTTGCATATTTTCCTGCAATTTTCGCAGCTTAGCATGAATTGATTCAGAATGATCAGATAAGTTCATGCAGCACATGCCTTCGAAATCCTCACAACCATGTCCATGGGCCAATAATAAAAAGTCAGTTGCTGCTCGGTTTTGTAAAGATGCATGTCTTACACTATCTGTGTCTGTGGCTAGCGAAGATATCACATCTGAAGTTATATTTAATTGCTTAGCCGCCCAACATGCCAAATGATGTATATCTGCCAATGCTTTCCCCGCAGCTACATTTGGTACAAATAATGCCATGAAAAATCTTGCTGTGTGATTTCAGATTCTTAAAGTGGAATCGCAATTCGGGCCTAATTGCCCAATGGATCGTTTGTTTCTGCGGAGGCTGTCCTTCATGTCCTGGACTAAATGCCTTTTGGAGGCTGCAAACAGGGACAATTTACCTAGATAACATGGTCCTCCAAAGGGTTTGGTAGGAATCCCTGGCCATGCATGGTCTCCACATATCAAGAAATATCCTGGGGGTAGAGCTTTAGGTATTTTATCATTGTATCGTAACATTGGAAATGATCCTGAGCAGTAAGTGGTTATATTATGATACCATGTCTTCCCACTAGTTACCTTGGTCTTAGGGACTTTGCTTGACCATGTATTAAGTTATACAGCTCTGATTAGTCTTGTCAGATCCCAAGAGTTGGAGTAATTTAAGTTTCTTCCATTTGCGCTGATGCAACTGTCCAGTCGGTTCCATGAGCTCTCTGGACCATTTTGATAACTGTGCTAGGATTTAGAATCGAGTCATTCCTAACCCATCCCCGAAAATCAAAGGGGTTCAAGTATGGTATACCAATTAGGCACGTTTGAAAGGGATTTTCTACCTGTGCCAAGGTCAGACAAAAATCAGTAATCCCAGTCTTGTTTGCCCATGTGAGCCAGACATTCGTATTTGAACCCAGTATTGAAGTTTCTTTTTCTATGGCTTGGACTATGGTACAGGTATAGGGGATTAATATCAATAATCGCTCCGTTTTAACTATTCTACTTAACTATATATGTTGATTACAATTGCAACATCATATTGACACCCATGAATCACTCTATTTTTTTTTAACTGTTTTCCCAGATTGACCAGAAATTTTAGGAGATAAACTTCTCCCACTTCCAGAAGACTTTCTCCTTTAAACTGGGACCGATATGGTCTTCCACATAAAATTTTTACATAGGATAGCCTCTGGTACTCCAAAACCTACAAGGGAATGCTTCTGGCCACCCTAAAAAAAGTATTCGTTAACACCAACAAATATTGGTAAAAAAAAATTATTTGTCTAATTGAACCATTATATATAGATTCCTTCCTTCAATTTGTTCATATATATAAAGACTTGCTATCTCAATGAGTTTTATTATGTTCCTCCTGAACTACCGTCCAGAGTTGGTTATAGGGGATTATAATTCACCCATCAGGTATCTGAACCCAATCTTCTTTGTTTTCCTCTCCTCCTCTGAGATCTTCAATAAATTTTCTATCCTCCTTTGATTTTCTAGGTTTAGATTTCTCAATTGTTAGTTTGCCGTCAGGGATTAAGGGAATGAGTTTAGATTGTTAAAATCAGCCAAATTTCATCTTGTTGATATCCTTGACAACACATAATAGCTACTTCCTCAGGTAGCTGAACAGCTCTCAGTAGTCGTAGCATGTTTATTCTGTTTCTCCTGTGTGTTCAAAGGTCCTCGTTCTTTCCAGATGGCACCATGTGCATGGAACACACCAAATGCATATTTAGAACCAGTGGGCTTCTTTCTGTTCCAGGAATGCTGATACAACACAGGACACTAGTACAGTAATTTTTGTCCCAAGGTAAA
Organism: Pezoporus wallicus; assembly: GCF_028554395.1. Taxonomy (NCBI): domain Eukaryota; kingdom Metazoa; phylum Chordata; class Aves; order Psittaciformes; family Psittacidae; genus Pezoporus; species Pezoporus wallicus. The sequence continues at coordinate 20,560 of NW_026637317.1, forward strand.
TAAGCGGGCCTCTTCAATATTCATGACAACTGCTGTCACAGCTCATAAGCATCCGGGCCATCCTTTGCTCACTTCATTCAGCTGTTTTGAAAAATACACCACTGTTCTCTTACAGGGTCCTAGTTTCTGAGTAAGGACCACCAAAGCTATTCCCTGTTCTTCATAGGAATATAGCCAAAAGGGTTTAGTCACATCCAGAAGTCAGAGCTGCAGCTCTCATTAGCTCTGCTTTTAAATTTCTAAAGCCCTCCTCTGCTGAATCAGTCCATTCCAAAGAGAGAGGGGTTTCTTTTAACAGTTCATATAGGGGTCTTACCAGAACACCATAATCATGCATCCAAAGTCTGCATCATCCAGTGATTCCCAGGAACGTCTGGAGCTCCTTGATGGTTGTCAGTCGTGGAGTTTGACAAATGGCTTCTTTTCTAGCAGTTCCAAGTTTTCTCTGTCATCCTAGGTAGGAAACTCGGGTTTGGATTAGTTGGGCCTTTTGTCTGGTTACCCAATAACCATTCAGTCCCAGAAAATTCAATAATTCCACCATTCACTGGACACATTTTTCCTTTGTTTCTGTGGCAATAGGTCATCCACATATTGTAACAGAGTCCCTGTCTGAGTGGGTGGTTTCATGATCCTAGTTCCAGTGTTAACTGATTTGAGATAATGCTGTCCACGTTAATTGGGTTTTCCTTACTGTGTCAGGATGTTCCCATTCGGAAGCAAATAAATTCTGGTTTTCTCTGGCCAATGGTAAGCAAAAGAAAGAGTCCTTTAAATCCAAGACGGCAAACCATTTCTGATTCGATTTAGTCAATACGGATTAGCTATTACTGAATATCCTCTACAAATTTGTTGATTTCTGAGATCTTGAACCAATCTGCAACTTTTCTTTACTGGCAAGATAGGAGTATTATATTCCAATTCACATTCATGATTTTTTTTTTTTTTTTTTTTTTTTTTTAATTCCCTTTCCTGCAATTTTAGGGGCTATTGTTTTATTCTAATTGGGCAGGCCCCCCTTTTTATTTCTACTTTAACAGGCAAAGCATTTTTCGCTTTACCTGGAACTTCAGATGTCCATATTCCCAGGTATACCTGGATTAAGGATTTCTTCTATTTCAGGGAGGTCCTCCTGTTTGCTTTTTCTGTTGAATTAAAGATAAACTCAAAACTGCAATTAATTGATTTTTAACTCTTTAATTCCATTTTGCCTTCTTTAAATGTTGCTTTTTTCCAATTTGTGCCTCTTTTTGCCTTTTTTTTTTTTGTTTGTTTTGGTTTTGTTTTTTTTCTTTTCTTTTCCTTGGTGGCCAGTAGCTCCCACATCTGTAACAAATTCTTTTCCCTCTGAATTAACGCCGAATAAGTTGCTCCTGTATCCACTAAAATTCCACTTTATTTCCTCTGGTCTCTAGTTTTAATTTAATCAGTGGATCTACAGTTTTAATTTAATCAGTGGATCTACTAGGGCAGATTCCCCAGGTCCTTTGTCAGTCTAGTTTCAATTCAGCCACTGGCATGCTTCCCCCAGGGCAAAAACTCTCCACAGCACACACACACCGATCCGGTCCCATAGGAGAAAAACCCCTCCCCCACCTGACATTCCTCCTCCACCAGTTTCAAGGCATTCAACAACCCCTCAGTCCCGTCTACCAACACGTAGTCCCGTCTGTTCCCACTTGTTTGCCTGCCCCGTGCTCAAACACAGGAGCTGCTCGAGCTCCCCTCCTTTCCCCTTTGGTTTTCCCTTTTTTCTTTTTTTTTTTCTTTTTTTTTTCTCACGGCTGCTCACCCTGCTCTGCAGTTAAAGATGAATGCCACTTCAAAAGCACATCTGGTTTTGTTGCTTGTTGCCATATATAATCTCCTTTTATCAATATCTGATATATTTCCTCTCAGAGGTATCTGTGATATATAATTTTTCTATTTTAAATTCAACTTTCCATCTCCCAATATCACAGGCTGAACAACATCTCTTCAGCTTAGCTTTCTGGTTTTCTCTGTCCTTTTCCAAAGCCAAAATTAGGTTTTTCACTTTAAGAAACCACCCGGAGTGGCAGACAGGATGTGAAATTAACATAGCTCTGCCAGATCCCTATCTGTATATAGTACTTCATCCCATTTTCCTGGCCACCTCAAAACCAACATTAATTGTAACAATGTATTATAATTCAAAGTTCCATTTTTAGGCCATTTCTCCTGATCACAGAATTGTAGAATTAACCGGGTTGGAAAAGACCTTTAAGATCATTAAGTCCAACCATTACCCCAGGACTGCCAAAACCACCACTAAGCCATGCCATTAAAGGCCTCATCTCAATGTTTTTTTGAACGCTTCCAGGGACACATATTCCACCACTTCCCTGGGCCACCTGTTCCAATGCTTGATCACCTTTTGGTGAAGAAATTTTTCCTAATACCCAGACTAAGCCTCCCCATGCCCAGCTTGAGACATGAGATTAAAATGTGGTGATTTTTGTTTTTTTTTTTTTTTTTTTTTTTTTTAAATCTCTCTCCTATAATTCAACCATTTTCATTGCTTTATATAATTAAATTCACTAAGAGTTACCAGACAATGGGAGCTGTAGCCCCATTTTCTGGTCTGACAAATTTAAAATAAATAAATTATACATGTACACACTGCCAGAGAATCCTCTGCCTTAGGCATCAAACATCCTTAAAGAACTGCTATCAAACCCTAACACATGACAGACAGAAGGAGGAATTCGAGTCAGGGAAAATTCCATATCAAATAGGAAAAATGCTTAGCAGTCTCCAGAGCAATCCAAGTCTGGAAAGGCAAATCGTCCTCTGGTACTCAACTTCAGAGACTTCTCACCAAAATCCCAATTAATACTTTCCCCAATCTCATAAACAATCACAAGCTTGGCAATTAATTTTTCAAAAGTAAGCTTTTTACACTCACAATATTTTTACAGATAGGAACATCACAGTCTTCATAAAAAAAACAACAACAAAAAAAAATATACCTGCACACAAGACCTGATATTCCATATGTATGCATCAAATACTCAACTTTATCCAGAAGTTTCCTATCAAATTTTACAAGTTAAAAATAACAGGGGTGTACATCATGCAAAATTACAGGAGTGGAGAATTTTAACTTTTAAGTTGGCAACAGTCTAACTAAAAACAGACATTGGTTACAATATTTTATCAACGTTTTCTTGTTTACCGAACCCCCAGAAGACCCTCCCAGTTCTTTCCAATGTGCCAAAATGTAACCCAATGGGCTTTTCTTCAGAATTCCCTTATTTCGACCGGCTCCCATTTCAAACAATCTTTTACAAATCTATAGCTAAGCAGAACAGAGACCTTCTCTTTCCTAGTGCTCTGCAAATGCACTTAAAAATATGAGAGCACCTACACACAAGTTTTATGATATTCTCAGGGGTTCAGTAAAATAAGAATATATATCTCTGGGTTCTGCAGATCAGCTCCCCTGTTGTTAGATCATAGTTTCGGTTCCAGCAAAATTTACACTAGTATCCACGGCAGGTTCCACTGTTAAGAAGTTACTATGCACCCATATGTGAGGCTACAAGCCTCTGGTACTGAGTGTAAAGTCCAGATCTCAAGAATAGGACTAGGCACAACACAAAACAAAGATATTAGAGGTTATACTTCTCAGTCACACAGAAACACAAACACACATTCCCACACATACAGCCACTGGGGATGCAGAGACCTGGTGGGACTCGTTCACTCCACTTCTTAAGATCCTCCCTGGCTCCCAAAACATTAGCCACAGTTTACTTTTGTCTACCTGCCAAGATGAAGTAAATGAGTCTTCCTCTTCTTGTACTTTTCCAGGTGGTCGCCCTCAGCTGCCCAGCAGCACAGTGAGTAGAGCACGAACGCTTGGCCTCTGCTCCTACAGCAGAAGAGCCAGGAGGGAAAGCTGGTGCTGGGCCTCTTCAGCACACAATCACCTTTGCATCGGTGCCTCCATCATTGCTTTCACTGCTCACTTTCATACAGGAAAAGCATTTGAATGGAATCAGTCCAGAGCCGGCTCTCTGCTGCGCAGCAACACAGTCAGCACAGAACGAACGTTTGGCATCTGCTCCCACAACAGAAGGGCCAGCAGGGAAAGCTGGTGCTGGGCCTCTTCAGCACACAGTCAGCTTTGCAACGGTGTCACCGTCATTGCAGTCTCTCCTCGGTTTCATACCTAAAAGTCCATTTGAATCCAAATTCTCAGGTGGTCGCTCTCAGCTGCCCAGCAGCACAGTGAGTACAGCACGAACGTTTGGCCTCTGCTCCCACAGTAGAAGAGCCAGGAGGGAAAGCTAGTGCTGGGCCTCTTCAGCACACAGGCAGCTTTGCAACGGTGCCTCCATCATTGCTTTCACTGCTCACTGTCGTACATGAAAGTGCATTTGAATGCAACCTCTCCGGAGCCTGCACTCAGCTGCCC
>NW_026637318.1:0-2927 GCF_028554395.1 Pezoporus wallicus
ATGAACAGTGGATTCTGCTCGCACAGCAGAAGGACCAGCAGGGAAAGCTAGTGCTGGGCTTCTTCAGCACACAAGCAGCTTTGCAACGGGGTCACCATCATTGCAGTCTCTCCTCGGTTTCATACCTAAAAGTCCATTTGAATCCAAATTCTCAGGTGGTCTCTCTCAGCTGCCCAGCAGCACAGTGAGTACAGCACGAACGTTTGGCATCTGCTCCCACAGCAGAAGAGCAAGGATTGAAAGCTGGTGCTGGACCTGTTCAGCACACAATCCCCTTTACATTGGTGCCTCCATCGTTGCTTTCACTGCTCACTTTCATACAGGAAAAGCATTTGAATGGAATCAGTCCAGAGCCTGCTCTCTGCTGCGCAGCAACACAGTCAGCACAGAATGAACAGTGGCATCTGCTCACACGGCAGAAGGACCAGCAGGGAAAGCTAGTGCTGTGCTTCTTCAGCACACAAGCAGCTTTGCAACGGGGTCACCATCATTGCAGTCTCTCCTCGGTTTCATACCTAAAAGTCCATTTGAATCCAAATTCTCAGGTGGTCTCTCTCAGCTGCCCAGCAGCACAGTGAGTACAGCACGAACGTTTGGCATCTGCTCCCACAGCAGAAGAGCCAGGATTGAAAGCTGGTGCTGGACCTGTTCAGCACACAATCCCCTTTACATTGGTGCCTCCATCGTTGCTTTCACTGCTCACTTTCATACAGGAAAAGCATTTGAATGGAATCAGTCCAGAGCCTGCTCTCTGCTGCGCAGGAACACAGTCAGCACAGAATGAACAGTGGCATCTGCTCACACGGCAGAAGGACCAGCAGGGAAAGCTAGTGCTGTGTCTCTTCAGCACACAAGCAGCTTTGCAACGGGGTCACCATCATTGCAGTCTCTCCTCGGTTTCATACCTAAAAGTCCATTTGAATCCAAATTCTCAGGTGGTGTCTCTCAGCTGCCCAGCAGCACAGTGAGTACAGCACGAACGTTTGGCCTCTGCTCCCACAGCAGAAGAGCCAGGATTGAAAGCTGGTGCTGGACCTGTTCAGCACACAATCACCTTTACATTGGTGCCTCCATCGTTGCTTTCACTGCTAACTTTCATACAGGAAAAGCATTTGAATGGAATCAGTCCAGAGCCTGCTCTCTGCTGGCAGCAACACAGTCAGCACAGAATGAACAGTGGCATCTGCTCACACGGCAGAAGGACCAGCAGGGAAAGCTAGTGCTGTGTCTCATCAGCACACAAGGAGCTTTGCAACGGGGTCACCATCATTGCAGTCTCTCCTCGGTTTCATACCTAAAAGTCCATTTGAATCCAAATTCTCAGGTGGTGTCTCTCAGCTGCCCAGCAGCACAGTGAGTACAGCACGAACGTTTGGCATCTGCTCCCACAGCAGAAGAGCCAGGATTGAAAGCTGGTGCTGGACCTGTTCAGCACACAATCCCCTTTACATTGGTGCCTCCATCGTTGCTTTCACTGCTCACTTTCATACAGGAAAAGCATTTGAATGGAATCAGTCCAGAGCCTGCTCTCTGCTGGCAGCAACACAGTCAGCACAGAATGAACAGTGGCATCTGCTCACACGGCAGAAGGACCAGCAGGGAAAGCTAGTGCTGTGTCTCTTCAGCACACAAGCAGCTTTGCAACGGGGTCACCATCATTGCAGTCTCTCCTCGGTTTCATACCTAAAAGTCCATTTGAATCCAAATTCTCAGGTGGTCTCTCTCAGCTGCCCAGCAGCACAGTGAGTACAGCACGAACGTTTGGCATCTGCTCCCACAGCAGAAGAGCCAGGATTGAAAGCTGGTGCTGGACCTGTTCAGCACACAATCCCCTTTACATTGGTGCCTCCATCGTTGCTTTCACTGCTAACACTCATACAGGAAAAGCATTTGAATGGAATCAGTCCAGAGCCTGCTCTCTGCTGCGCAGCAACACAGTCAGCACAGAATGAACAGTGGCATCTGCTCACACGGCAGAAGGACCAGCAGGGAAAGCTAGTGCTGTGTCTCTTCAGCACACAAGCAGCTTTGCAACGGGGTCACCATCATTGCAGTCTCTCCTCGGTTTCATACCTAAAAGTCCATTTGAATCCAAATTCTCAGGTGGTCTCTCTCAGCTGCCCAGCAGCACAGTGAGTACAGCACGAACGTTTGGCCTCTGCTCCCACAGCAGAAGAGCCAGGATTGAAAGCTGGTGCTGGACCTGTTCAGCACACAATCCCCTTTACATTGGTGCCTCCATCGTTGCTTTCACTGCTCACTTTCATACAGGAAAAGCATTTGAATGGAATCAGTCCAGAGCCTGCTCTCTGCTGCGCAGCAACACAGTCAGCACAGAATGAACAGTGGATTCAGCTCGCACAGCAGAAGGACCAGCAGGGAAAGCTAGTGCTGGGCTTCTTCAGCACACAAGCAGCTTTGCAACGGGGTCACCATCATTGCAGTCTCTCCTCGGTTTCATACCTAAAAGTCCATTTGAATCCAAATTCTCAGGTGGTCTCAGCTGCCCAGCAGCACAGTGAGTACAGCACGAACGTTTGGCATCTGCTCCCACAGCAGAAGAGCCAGGATTGAAAGCTGGTGCTGGACCTGTTCAGCACACAATCACCTTTACATTGGTGCCTCCATCGTTGCTTTCACTGCTAACACTCATACAGGAAAAGCATTTGAATGGTCAGCTGCCCAGCAGCACAGTGAGTACAGCACGAACGTTTGGCCTCTGCTCCCACAGCAGAAGAGCCAGGATTGAAAGCTGGTGCTGGACCTGTTCAGCACACAATCACCTTTACATTGGTGCCTCCATCGTTGCTTTCACTGCACACACTCATACAGGAAAAGCATTTGAATGGAATCAGTCCAGAGCCTGCTCTCTGCTGCGCAGCAACACAGCCAGCACAGAATGAACAGTGGCATCTGCTCACACGGCA
>NW_026637319.1:0-2910 GCF_028554395.1 Pezoporus wallicus
GCCTCTGCTCCCAGCGCCGAAGAGCCAGGAGGGAAAGCATGTGCTGGGCATCTTCAGCACACAGTCAGCTTTGCAACGGTGTCACCATCATTGCTGTCGCTCCTCAGTGTCATACCTAAAGGTCCATTTGAATGCACCCTCTTCGGAGCTTGCTCTCGGCTGCCCAGCAGCACAGTGAGTAGAGCACGAACAGTTGCCGTCTGCTCCCACAATCGAAGAGCCAGGAGGGAAAGCTGGTGCTCTGAATCTTCTGCACACAGTCAGCTTTGCAACAGTGCCTCCATCATTGCTGTCGCTCCTCTCTTTCATACCGAGAAGTTCATTTGAATCCAACTTCTCTGCTCGTTGCTCTTGGCTGCCCAGCAGCACAGTCAGTAGAGCACGAACGTCTGGCCTCTGCTCTCAGAGCCGAAGAGCCAGGAGGGAAAGCATGTGCTGGGCATCTTCAGCACACAGTCAGCTTTGCAACGGTGTCACCATCATTGCTGTCGCTCCTCGCTTTCATACCTAAAGGTCCATTTGAATGCACCCTCTTCGGAGCTTGCTCTCGGCTGCCCAGCAGCACAGTGAGTAGAGCACGAACGGTTGCCGTCTGCTCCCACAGTCGAAGAGCCAGGAGGGAAAGCATGTGCTGGGCATCTTCAGCACACAGTTAGCTTTGCAACGGTGTCACCATCATTGCTGTCGCTCCTCGCTTTCATACCTAAAAGTCCACTCGAATGCAACCTCTACGGAGCTTGCTCTGAGCTGCCAAGTAGCACAGCGATTAGAGCACGAACGTCTGGCCTCTGCTCCCAGAGCCGAAGAGCCAGGAGGGAAAGCATGTGCTGGGCATCTTCAGCACACAGTCAGCTTTGCAACGGTGTCACCATCATTGCTGTCGCTCCTCGCTTTCATACTTAAAAGTCCATTTGAGTGCAACCTCTCCGAAGCTTGTTCTCGGCTGCCCAGGGGCAGAACGATTAGTGCACGAACGTCTGGCTTCTGCTCCCAGATCCGAAGAGCCAGGAGGGAAAGCATGTGCTGGGCATCTTCAGCACACAGTCAGCTTTGCAACGGTGTCACCATCATTGCTGTCGCTCATACCTAAAGGTCCATTTGAATGCACCCTCTTCGGAGCTTGCTCTCGGCTGCCCAGCTGCACAGTGAGTAGAGCACGAACAGTTGCCGTCTGCTCCCACAATCGAAGAGCCAGGAGGGAAAGCTGGTGAAGGGTTAGGGTTAGGGTTAGGGTTAGGGGTTAGGGGTTAGGGGTTAGGGTTAGGGTTAGGGGTTAGGGTTAGGGTTAGGGTTAGGGTTAGGGGTTAGGGTTAGGGTTAGGGGTTAGGGGGTTAGGGGTTAGGGTTAGGGTTAGGGTTAGGGTTAGGGTTAGGGTTAGGGTTAGGGTTAGGGTTAGGGTTAGGGTTAGGGTTAGGGTTAGGGTTAGGGTTAGGGTTAGGGTTAGGGTTAGGGTTAGGGTTAGGGTTGCCGTCTGCTCCCACAGTCGAAGAGCCAGAGGGGAAAGAATGTGCGGGGCATCTTCAGCACACAGTCAGCTTTGCAATGCTGTCACCATTATTGCTGTCACTCCTCGGTTTCATACCTAAAAGTACATTTGAATGCAACCTCTCCAAAGCTGCTTCTCAGCTGCCCAGAAGCTCAGCGATTAGTGCACGAACGTCTGGCCTCTGCTCCCAGCGCCGAAGAGCCAAACCCTAAACCTAAACCTAACCATAAACCTAACCATAACCATAACCCTAACCCTAACCCTAACCCTAACCCTAACCCTAACCCTAACCCTAACCCTAACCCTAACCCTAACCCTAACCCTAACCCTAACCCTAAGCTTTCACCAGCTTTCCCTCCTGGCTCTTCGATTGTGGGAGCAGACGGCAACTGTTCGTGCTCTACTCACTGTGCAGCTGGGCAGCCGAGAGCAAGCTCCGAAGAGGGTGCATTCAAATGGACCTTTAGGTATGAAAGCGAGGAGCGACAGCAATGATGGGTGACACCGTTGCAAAGCTGACTGTGTGCTGAAGATGCCCAGCACATGCTTTCCCTCCTGGCTCTTCGGATCTGGGAGCAGAAGCCAGACGTTCGTGCACTAATCGTTCTGCCCCTGGGCAGCCGAGAACAAGCTTCGAAGAGGTTGCACTCAAATGGACTTTTAAGTATGAAACCGAGGAGCGACAGCAATGATGGTGACACCGTTGCAAAGCTGACTGTGTGCTGAAGATGCCCAGCACATGCTTTCCCTCCTGGCTCTTCGGCTCTGGGAGCAGAGGCCAGACGTTCATGCTCTAAACGCTGTGCTACTTGGCAGCTCAGAGCAAGCTCCGTAGAGGTTGCATTGGAGTGGACTTTTAGGTATGAAACGGAGGAGCGACAGCAATGATGGTGACACCGTTGCAAAGCTAACTGTGTGCTGAAGATGCCCAGCACATGCTTTCCCTCCTGGCTCTTCGACTGTGGGAGCAGACGGCAACCGTTCGTGCTCTACTCACTGTGCTGCTGGGCAGCCGAGAGCAAGCTCCGAAGAGGGTGCATTCAAATGGACCTTTAGGTATGAAAGCGAGGAGCGACAGCAATGATGGTGACACCGTTGCAAAGCTGACTGTGTGCTGAAGATGCCCAGCACATGCTTTCCCTCTTGGCTCTTCGGATCTGGGAGCAGAAGCCAGACATTCGTGCACTAATCGTTCTGCCCCTGGGCAGCCGAGAACAAGCTTCGAAGAGGTTGCACTCAAATGGACTTTTAAGTATGAAACCGAGGAGCGACAGCAATGATGGTGACACCGTTGCAAAGCTGACTGTGTGCTGAAGATGCCCAGCACATGCTTTCCCTCCTGGCTCTTCGGCTCTGAGAGCAGAGGCCAGACGTTCGTGCTGTACTGACTGAGCTGCTGGGCAGCCAAGAGCAACTAGCAGAGA
>NW_026637320.1:0-2863 GCF_028554395.1 Pezoporus wallicus
AGGTGCATTGGGGTCCATTGGGGTGCATTAGTGTCCATTGGGATACATTGGGGTGCATTGGGGGCATTAGGGTCCATTGGGGTGTATTGGGGTGCATTAGGGTCCATTAGGGTGCATTGGGGTACACTGAGGTCCATTAGGGTGCATTAGGATGCATTGGGGTGCACTGGGGTCCATTGGGGTATAGCGGGGTCCATTGGGGTACATTAGGGTCCCTTGAGGTCCATTGGGGTATATCGGGGTGCATTGGAGTGCATTGGGGTCCATCGGGGTGCATTGGGGTTTATCGGGGTGCATTGGGGTGCATTAGGGTGCATTGGGGTGCATCGGGGTCCATTGAGGTGCATTGGGGTGTATCGGGGTGCACTGGGGCGCATTGGGGTGTATCGGGGTCCATTGGGGTGTCTTGGGGTGCATTGGGGTGCATTAGGGTCCATTGGGGTGTCTCGGGGTGCATTGGGGTGTATTAGGGTCCATTGGGGTACACTAGGGTCCATTGGGGTGTATCGGGGTGCATTGGGGTCCATTGGGGTGCATTGCGGTATATCGGGGTGCATTGGGGTGTATCGGGGCGCATTGGGGTATATTGGGGTGCATTAGGGTCCATTGGGGTGTATCAGGGCGCATTGGGGTGTATTGGGGTCCATTGGGGTACACTAGGGTCCATCGGGGTGTACCGGGGTGCAGTACCCCGCCCTCACCGCAGGCGGCAGCAGCGGTCCCAGCCGCCCCAGGCACACGGTGGCGTTGCAGCGGATCGGGCCCTGCTCGTCCCCCCCCTGCACCCGCAGCAGGAGCCGGGGCAGGTCCCGGCCCCGCCGGCCCTCCCCGAGGCGGGGAGCCAAGAGCAGCATGGACTGGGGGGAGAGAGGGGTAGGGATGGATGGGGAACCCCCATGGACTGGGGGGAGAGAGGGGTAGGGATGGATGGGGAACCCCCATGGACTGGGGGGAGAGAGGGGGCAGGGATGGGGAACCCCCATGGACTGGGGGGAGAGAGGGGTAGGGATGGATGGGGAACCCCCATGGACTGGGGGGAGAGAGGGGTAGGGATGGATGGGGAACCCCCATGGACTGGGGGAGAGAGATGGGGAACCCCCATGGACTGGGGGAGAGAGGGGTAGGGATGGATGGGGAACCCCCATGGAGTGGGGGTTGTGAGGGTTAGGGATGGATGGGCAACCCCCATGGACTGTGGGGAGAGAGGGGTAGGGATGGATGGGGAACCCCCATGGACTGGGGGGAGAGAGGGGTAGGGATGGATGGGGAACCCCCATGGACTGGGGGGAGAGAGGGGTAGGGATGGGGAACCCCCATGGACTGTGGGGAGAGAGGGGTAGGGATGGATGGGGAACCCCCATGGACTGGGGGGAGAGAGGGGTAGGGATGGATGGGGAACCCCCATGGACTGGGGGAGAGAGGGGTAGGGATGGGGAACCCCCATGGACTGGGGGAGAGAGGGGTAGGGATGGATGGGAACCCCCATGGACTGGGGGGAGAGAGGGTAGGGATGGATGGGGAACCCCCATGGACTGGGGGGAGAGAGGGGTAGGGATGGGGAACCCCCATGGACTGGGGGGAGAGAGGGGTAGGGATGGATGGGGAACCCCCATGGACTGGGGGGAGAGAGGGGGCAGGGATGGGGGGCAGGGAAAGGGGAACCCCCCCCCCAAACACATTGCGGGTACCCAAGTGATGAGCGGGGTGCAGGAGATTGGGGGGGACCCAGGGGGTTGGGGGTACCCAAGGGATGGGGGGGACCCAGGGGGTTGGGGAGCACCCAGGGGTTGGGGGGCACCCAGGGGTTGGGGGGACCCAGGGGTTTGGGGGGGACCCAGGGGTGTGGGGGGCACTCAGGGGGTTGGGGGGGGAGCCAGGGTTTGGGGGGGATCCAGGGGGTGGGGAGGATCCAAGGGTTTGGGGGGGGACCCAGGGGTTGGGGGCACCCAGGGGGTTGGGGGTACCCAAGGGATGGGGGGGACCCAGGGGGTTGGGGGGCACCCAGGGGGTTGGGGGTACCCAAGGGATGGGGGGGACCCAGGGGTTGGGGGAACCCCCATATTTGGGGGAGCCAAGTGACTGCAGGGGACTCAGGACCCAAGAGTTGGGGGGACCCAGGGGGTTGGGGGGGGACCCAAGGGATGGGGGGGACCCAAGGGGTTGGGGGGAGCTGGGGGGGGGGGGAGCCAGGGGATGGGTGGCACTCAGGGGGTTGGGGGGATCCAGGGGGTTTGGGGGGGACCCAGGGGGTGGGGGGGGCACCCAGGGGGTTGGGGGGCAGACAGAGGGTTGGGGAGAGACCCAGGGGGTTGGGGGCACCCAGGGGGTTGGGGGGGAGACACCCAATGATGGGGGGGGGTCCCCATGGGTGCAGCTGGGGGGGGTCCCCATGGGTGCAGGTTGGGGGGGTCCCATGGGTGCAGCTTGGGGGGTGCCCAGGGGTGCAGGTGGGGGGGGTCCCATGGGTGCAGGTTGGGGGGGGGGGGTCAGGTGGGGGGGGGGGTCCCATGGGTGCAGGTTGGGGGGTCCCATGGGTGCAGGTTGGGGGGGGTCCCATGGGTGCAGGTTGGGGGGGCCCATGGGTGCAGGTTGGGGGGGGTCCCATGGGTGCAGGGTGGGGGGGGTCCCATGGGTGCAGCTTGGGGGGTCCCATGGGTGCAGGTTGGGGGGGGTCCCATGGGTGCAGGTTGGGGGGGGTCCCATGGGTGCAGGGTGGGGGGGTCCCATGGGTGCAGGTTGGGGGGGTCCCATGGGTGCAGGGTGGGGGGGGTCCCATGGGTGCAGGTTGGGGGGGTCCCATGGGTGCAGGTTGGGGGGGGTCCCATGGGTGCAGGGAGGGGGACCCCATGGGTGCAGGGTGGGG
>NW_026637321.1:0-2882 GCF_028554395.1 Pezoporus wallicus
GCTGACCTTGAAGACCACTAGCAGAATGAGACAGAGAAAGAGGAATGAATTGCAAAACATCACTTGGGGGACAACTGAAAAGAAACGACTTGAATACGTGTTCTTGCAACATAGCTATTATTAGAGGCTGTGATTTTGTGTATAAACCAGCCAGTTGCTGATAAGAAGCTACACCTTGTATCATATGGATTTGTCACTTGTAAAAGAGATGTTAGAGCATGCAAATTTACAGCAGCTGCTAGAAAATGCTAAAGCAGAAGGTAGAAAGATTCTAATATGATGGTGATATTATAAAGCCGGTAATGGAACAAATTAAGAGGGTGGGAGAACCCCACTGGAGGGGAATTTTCTCTGGCTGGTCCCCCACAGCCACCAGCATGTTCAATGCACTGCTGCACCCTGTAGTAGTTACACTGTCAATGTAAATTAGCAGTATAACTATGTGCTGTGCCATAGTAGCAACTAGTTACTGGATGAGGCAGGAGAAACTCTGCATTGACAGCAAGGTGCAAGGATTGAGGTTGGCCAAATGCCTCCTACCACAGTCAAGGGCAAGAATGGGTTGGCCTCTGTGTTTCATACCAAGAAGGACCTTTAGCTCTGCTGTTGGCTGCAACCCAGCAGGTGTTGATTGGTGGGGGCACATGCCATGCCAGACCTTGATGTGAGGGATGGCCTCCTTTGGTATAAGAGGGACATCCAGGAGGGAAGGACAGGCCAAGCAGCCTGTGGTTGGCAGGAGAAATGATCTAGTCCATATCCCCTGCTCAAGCAGGGTCATCTAAAGCAGGTTTCATCATTAGCATAAGTAACTATTAGAAGTACTTATAATAATATAATGCATTATAAAAGTAAAGCTCCTGTCAGGTTAACTTCCTTGATCTTTTGGAGACTAAACAAGCAATTAACCACATCTTGCAAATGACTAAAGAACTTCAGTGATTTCATCTTTTTTCAACTGTGTTATGTTTTGAGTCCTGTAAGTTCATACATTAATATTTAACCAAGCTTTTCAGCTAGCTGGACAAATGTCATTTCTGTGATCTGAAAACTAATGATGTGGTTTGCATCTTATCTCTTGTACTAGCTGTGTAGTATGTTACAAATATGGGTGTTGTTACATAAATTCTTGAATGCTGAACTTAGCACTGAACCTTAATTCCTGCTGATCACAGCAGATCCTTTGTCAAATTGCTGCCAGAAGTAAGGCAGAGGTTGATACTGTGATTTTTTATAAGGCTCAAACAAATGTCCTCTTTGAAAGCAGTAGGAGTTTAGTAGCTGAGAGGTTGTTATTCACAGCAGAACAGGAAAGGTGATTTCCGCAGGTTACTCTGCTAACCTGCTGTGCTGGTTTTGCCTTGGGTAGAGTAAATTTTCTTCATAGCAGCTGGTATGAGTCTATGTTTTGGATTGTGCTGGAGCTGTTTGACAATAAGAAGGTGTTCTTTCTCACACAGACCCAATCTGGAAGAGAACAGAAGCAGGTGAATTAAACAGCAAGTGCAGGTCCCAGGTTAAGTGCTACATACAAACACACAGGGTGGGACCCCAGGAGCTGGCCCAAAGAAGCCTTCAGGCAGGCCCAGTACAACAACAGCCTCCAGAAGACATTGAGAGGAAGGCCTGGATTTTGAAAGATCAGTTCATGCAGTGGCATCCCACCCTGTCAATCTGAGCTCAAACTCAGAGGTGGACCCAGAGAATGATGCCATTTCATAGCAAGAGCAGAGGCCCCAGCATCTGCTTTTATACCTCAATGAGAAGCAAGCAGAGTTTTTCAAGTGCTTCTTCTGAATGTGAACCATATCAGGATGGGTCTTTCAAACTCAGATGATCGTTTCATTCTCAAATAGCCTTTCATACTCAAATAATTCCTATGTTTCTGCCGACAGAGGTGACCCAAGGCCTTTGCAAGTTAAATCTCTATCCAGTGAAACTCACAGATCCCTCTGGGGAGATCTGCCTTTATCCCAACATCAGTTTTAAACGCTTCAGGGATTATGCGAGTAATTAGATGCGCAATAAAAAAGATGTGTCCAGATGTGGGTGTGATGCTCCGAGCAACATCCTGCTTTTCCGGTGCATTAGGCTTTGTGGCAGATTCACGGCTGCCAATAGAGGAATGCAAAGCTCCTTCTCTGTAAAAGTAAAGGAAAAGGAAATACAAATAACTTTTTTATTTTTCCTTGATGACAATAAAACTGACTATTCTCAGCGATATAATTGTTCCTCCAGACATAGTCTAGAAGGCTCATCTCAATTTCACTCATCTGAACACTTCTGGTTTTCAATTACCTTGTGTGCGGTATTCAAGGCAATGCCCATTGTGCCAGAAATTGCAGAATTTGTTGCTGATAACGAGTATCATCGGGACCAGGAGAGATGCACAGTGAATCAGTGTCATCTGCCTCAAAACAGATCCCTAGCAATTAGACACATAAATTTGTGCAAGTCTCCTGAGCCTCCCTTTTTAGTCAGGGGACAACAAATAAACTCCTTCAGTGACAACTGACTCATTTCACACTAACATAGGAGATAAGAACAGTCAGATGACCCATCCTCTGGAAGTATCACTGCTTCTGTGCTAACAGGGGAGACTAGCTGATTTGTACACCTAGCTTTTTAATATCTAAATGTAGGTGGGAAATGTTTCTTTCCTTGCTGCTGTAGAATCTGTTAGTCCTCAGCTAATTGGACTAAAGATAAAACCTGCCCATCCTTTATGTCCCATGTTGACAGCTCAGTAGCAAACAAAGTCTGGTGTTCACAGTATATCTGGCTATTTCTGTACACATGAAAGTGCACACATGAGCACTCAACAGCTGATTGAACCAATGTGCATGCAAGTTCTAACCAATGAGATGGTGCAGGAAAGAAAA
>NW_026637322.1:0-2904 GCF_028554395.1 Pezoporus wallicus
CCCCATTGGGGTCCATTGGAACTGGTTTCATTGGACCCCCCATCGCGTACCTGGAAGCGGGGGTCCCCCCCCATTGGCTTCCATTGGAACTGCCCCCCCCATTGGTTTCCATTGGACCCCCCCATCGCGTACCTGGAAGCGGGGGTCCCCCCCATTGGCTTCCATTGGAACCGCCCGCCCCCATTGGTTTCCATTGGACCCCCCCATCACGTACCTGGAAGCGGGGGTCCCACTCGTCCCGCACCCCCTCGTAGTAGAAGTTGTCCCCGAGGGCGAGCACGAAGTCGGCGCCGAGCTCCTCGGCCGCTCGCCCCATGGCGGCCGCCGTCGCCACCTCCCGTGGGGTGACGAAAGGGGGGTCCGGGACCCCCCCCCAGTCCCCCAGGGCCAGGAACTGAACCGAGCCCCCCCCGGGGCCCCCCCCCGACGCCGCCGTCATCGATACCCAGAGCAGCAGCAGCAGCATCTGTGGGGGGGGGATGGAGACGGGGTTGGGGGGCTGACCCCCACCTATGGGTGCCATGGCCCCCATATGGGCTGGGGGGGGGGGTGTGTGTGAAAGTGAGGGGGTCCCATGGGGCACGGGGGGTCCTGGGGGTGCCAGCATCTTCCTATGGGTCCTATGTGGCCTGGAGCGTGTCCTGACCCCCATCTATGGGATACGGGGGGATTCTGTCCCCCATCTATGGGATACGAGGGGTCCTGACCCCCATCTATGGGATACGGGGGGATCCTGACCCCCATCTATGGGATACGAGGGGTCCTGACCCCTATCTATGGGATATGAGGGGTCCTGACCCCTATCTATGGGAAACAGAAGCCGGGGGAGGGAGGGGATAAAAGGAGGGTCCTGACCCCCATCTATGGGTCCCATCCGGCCGGGGGGATCCTGGCCCCATCTATGAGACACGGGGGGTTCCTGACCCCCACCTATGGGTGCCATGGCCACCCTATGGGCTGGGGGTAGGGTGAAAGGGGGCGGGTTCCATGGGGCAGGGGGGGTCCTGGGGGTGCCAGCATCTTCCTATGGGTCCCATGTGGCCGGGGCGGGGGTCCTGACCCCCATCTATGGGATACGGGGGGATCCTGACCCCCATCTATGGGATATGAGGGGTCCTGACCCCCATCTATGGGGTACGAAGGGTCCTGACCCCTATCTATGGGAAACAGAAGCCGGGGGAGGGGGGGGATAAAAGGAGGGTCCTGACCCCCATCTATGGGTCCCATGTGGCCGGGGGGATCCTGGCCCCATCTATGAGACACGGGGGGTTCCTGACCCCCACCTATGGGTGCCATGGCCACCCTATGGGCTGGGGGTAGGGTGAAAGGGGGCGGGTTCCATGGGGCAGGGGGGGTCCTGGGGGTGCCAGCATCTTCCTATGGGTCCCATGTGGCCGGGGCGGGGGTCCTGACCCCCATCTATGGGATACGGGGGGATCCTGACCCCCATCTATGGGATATGAGGGGTCCTGACCCCCATCTATGGGGTACGAAGGGTCCTGACCCCTATCTATGGGAAACAGAAGCCGGGGGAGGGGGGATAAAAGGAGGGTCCTGACCCCCATCTATGGGTCCCATGTGGCCGGGGGATCCTGGCCCCATCTATGAGACACGGGGGTTCCTGACCCCCACCTATGGGTGCCATGGCCACCCTATGGGCTGGGGGTAGGGTGAAAGGGGGCGGGTTCCATGGGGCAGGGGGGGTCCTGGGGGTCCCAGCATCTTCCTATGGGTCCCATGTGGCCGGGGCGGGTCCTGACCCATCTATGGGGGTCCTGACCCCCATCTATGGGAAACAGAAGGTGGGGGAGGCAAAACGAGGGTCCTGACCCCCACCTATGGGTCCCATGTGGCCGGGGATCCCCATCTATGGGACACGGGGGGGTCCTGACCCCCATCTATGGGAAACAGAAGGCGGGGGGAGAAAGGAGGGTCCTGACCCCCATCTATGGGTCCCATGTGGCCGGGGAGGTCCCGACCCCATCTATGGGATACGGGTGGGGGGGGTCCCAAGGGGTCCTGATCCCCCTCCCCCCCATAGACCCCACGTGGCTGCCCCCCATCCCGCCCCACACCCCCCATCCCAGCACCCACCTCCGCGGTCCCTCCTCGCCCCCCCTCCCCCGGGTCCCGCAGCCGCTTTATGGCCCCGAAAGGGGAAGTTGGGGGGGGGGTTGTGGGGGGTGGGGGCTGGGGGATGTCACCTGATGGGACACGGGGATAGGGGCGGGGCGCCGGGAGCTGGGAACACTGGGAGCGATGGGGGCAATGGGAGCGATGGGGACAATGGGAGCGATGGGGACAATGGGAGCGATGGGGACAATGGGGGCGATGGGGACAATGGGGGCGATGGGGACACTGGGAGAGATGGGGGCAATAGGGGCAATGGGAGCGATGGGGACACTGGGAGAGATGGGGACAATGGGGGCAATAGGGGCAATGGGAGCAATGGGGACAATGGGAGTGATGGGGACAATGGGGGGCGATGGGGACAATGGGGGCAATAGGGGGCAATGGGAGTGATGGGGGCAATGGGGACAATGGGGGCAATGGGAGAGATGGGGACAATGGGGGTGATGAAGGCAATGGGGGGCAATGGGGGTGATGGGGACCATGGGGGTGATGGAGGCAATGGGGGGCAATGGGGGCAATAGAGGCAATGGGAGCGATGGGGACAATGGGGGTGATGAAGGCAATGGGGGGCAATGGGAGTGATGGGGGCAATGGGGACAATGGGGGCAAGAGGGGGCGATGGGGGGCAATGGGAGTGATGGGAACAATGTGAGCAATGGGGGCAATAGGGGGCGATGGGGACAATGGGGGGCAATGGGGGGAATGGGAGTGAGGGGGGCAATGGGGGACAATGGGGGGCGATGGGGACAATGGGGGGCACTGGGAGCAGTG
>NW_026637323.1:0-2921 GCF_028554395.1 Pezoporus wallicus
GGTGGGTTATGGGGTGCAGGTTATGGGTGGGTTATGGGGGGGTTATGGGGGGCGGGTTATGGGGTTGTTATGGGGGGGTTATGGGGTGGGTTATGGGGGGGTTATGGGGTGCGGGTTTTGGGGTTGTTATGGGGGGGGTATGGGGGTGTCTCATAGCGGCTCCTGCCCCCCCGTGAGCTGCAGGAAGAGGCGCTGGTCCAGGGGCTGCCCCGGCCGCCGCCCCCCCAGGCACACGTAGCCCCCCAGGAACTCGTGCAGGGCCTGGCACGGGGCCGAGAGCACGGCCAGGGCCAGCGTCACCTCCCCCTCCAGCTCCAGCGTCACCTGCGGCGGAACCGGAGCCGGCCCGTGCCCATCCCCCGCTCCCATCCCCCCCGTTCCCATCCCCCCGTGCCCATCCCCCCGTTCCCATCCCCCCGTTCCCATCCCCCCGCTCCCATCCCCCCCGTTCCCATCCCCCCGTTCCCATCCCCCGCTCCCATCCCCCCGTTCCCATCCCCCCCGTGCCCATCCCCCGCTCCCATCCCGGTTCCGTCCCGTTCCCATCCCCCGTTCCCATCCCCCCGTTCCCATCCCCCGTTCCCATCCCCCCGTTCCCATCCCGGTTCCGTCCCGTTCCCATCCCCCGTTCTCCGTTCCCATCCCCCGCTCCGGTCCCGGTTCCCCCCCGTTCCCATCCCCCGCTCCGGTCCGGTTCCCCCCGCTCCCGTCCCCCACCTGCCGGCTCTCCCAGTTCACGTTCCACCTCCTCAGGGCTCGGTACCCCCAGGCCCGGCTCACGCCGCCGCTGCCGGGCTCCAGCCGCAGGAGCCGGGAGGGGCCGACCCCGAGCACCTCGTCCCGGCGGCTGCCCTTGAACCTGGGGGGTTCCCAGTGCGTCCCAATGGATCCCAATGGATCCCAGTGCATCCCAATGGATCCCAATGCATCCCAATGGATCCCAGTGCATCCCAATGGATCCCAGTGCGTCCCAATGAGTCCCAGTGCATCCCAATGGATCCCAATGGATCTCAGTGCATCCCAATGGATCTCAATGGATCCCAGTGCGTCCCAATGGATCCCAGTGCATCCCAATGAGTCCCAGTGCATCCCAATGGATCCCAGTGCATCCCAATGGATCCCAATGGATCCCAGTGCGTCCCAATGGATCAGAGTGCATCCCAATGGATCTCAGTGCATCTCAGGGCATCCCAATGGATCCCATTGCATCCCAATGTATCAGAGTGCATCCCAATGAATCCCAATGGATCCCAGTGCATCCCAATGGATCCCAATGGATCTCAGTGCATCCCAATGGATCTCAATGGATCCCAGTGCGTCCCAATGGATCCCAGTGCATCCCAATGAGTCCCAGTGCATCCCAATGGATCCCAGTGCGTCCCAATGGATCAGAGTGCATCCCAATGGATCCCAGTGCATCCCAATGGATCCCAGTGCGTCCCAATGGATCAGAGTGCATCCCAATGGATCTCAGTGCATCTCAGGGCATCCCAATGGATCCCATTGCATCCCAATGTATCAGAGTGCATCCCAATGAATCCCAATGGATCCTAGTGCATCCCAATGGATCACAATGGATCCCAGTGCATCCCAATGAGTTCCAGTGCATCCCAGTGGATCCCAGTGCATGCCAATGGATCCCAGTGCATCCCAATGGATCCCAGTGCATCCCAATGAGTTCCAGTGCATCCCAGTGGATCCCAGTGCATGCCAATGGATCCCAAGGAATCCCAATGCATCCCAATGGATCCCAATGTATCAGAGTGCATCCCAAAGAATCCCAATGGATCCCAAGGAATCCCAATGGATCCCAGTGCATCCCAATGAGTTCCAGTGGATCCCAGTGCATCCCAATGGATCCCAATGGATCCCAATGGATCCCAGTGCATCCCAAGTTCCAATGGATCCCAATGGATCCCAGTGCATCCCAAGGAGTTCAGTGAGTCCCAGTGCATCCCAAGGAGCCCCAATGCATCCTGGTGCATCCCAATGGATCCCAGTGCATCCCAATGAAGCCAATGTGTCCCAATGCATCCCAGTGCATCCCAATGCTTCCCAATGAATCCCAGTGCATCCCAACGAATCCAGTGCGTCCCAATGAATCCCAATGCGTCCAAATGAATCCAATGAGTCCCAATGCATCCCAATGAATTCAATGCATCCCAGTGGATCCCAGTGCATCCCAATGAATCCAAGGAGCCCCAGTGAGTCCCAATGCACCCCAATGACTCCCAATGCATTCCAATGTGTCCCAGCGCATCCCAGTGTACCCCAGCACATCCCAATGTACCCCAGCGCATCCCAATGTACCCCAGTGCACCCCAATGACTACCAATGCATCCCAATGTACCCCAATGCATCCCAGTGTACCCCAGTGATCCCAATGTACCCCAGCGCATCCCAATGTACCCCAGTGCACCCCAATGACTCCCAATGCATCCCAATGTACCCCAGCGCATCCCAGTGTACCCCAATGCATCCCAGTGTACCCCAGCGATCCCAATGTACCCCAGCACACCCCACTGTTCCCCCCCACACCTCAGCGCACCCCCACACACCCCAGTGTGCACACCCCTCCCAGTGCACCCCAGTGCCCCCAGCGCACCCCTGCACGCCCCAGTGCTCCCAGTGCACCCCAGCACATCCCACAGACCCCACTGCACCCCCGCACACCCCAGTGCTCCCAGCACACCCCACTGCACCCCACACACCCCACTGTACCTCTACACCCCACTGTACCCCACACACCCCAGTGCTCCCAGCGCACCCCAGTGCTCCCCACATCCCCCACTGTACCTCACACACCCCACACACTCCAGTGCACCCCCACACCCCCCACTGTACCCCGCACACCACACTGTACCCCACACATCCCACACACCCCACTGTACCCCACTGTACCCCGCACACCCCACACCTGC
>NW_026637325.1:0-285 GCF_028554395.1 Pezoporus wallicus
ACTGTTCGTTCTGTGCTGATTGTGTTGCTGCGCAGCAGAGAGCAGCCTCTGGACTGATTCCATTCAAATGCTTTTCCTGTATGAAAGTGAGCAGTGAAAACAACGATGGAGGCACCAATGTAAAGGTGATTGTGTGCTGAACAGGTCCAGCACCAGCTTTCAATCCTGGCTCTTCTGCTGTGGGAGCAGAGGCCAAACGTTCGTGCTGTACTCACTGTGCTGCTGGGCAGCTGAGAGACACCACCTGAGAATATGGATTCAACCCCGTTGCAAAGCTGCTTGTGT
>NW_026637326.1:0-2864 GCF_028554395.1 Pezoporus wallicus
GGAATCACGGGATAGCATTCCACGTTTAAGGAACGCCGGAACAGCTCAGCATTCCATCTTTCTGGAATCACGGGATAGCATTCCACGTTTAAGGAATGACGGAATAGATCAGCATTCCATATTTAAGGAATCATGGGACAGCATTCCGCATTTAAGGAATCATGGAAGAGATGAGCATTCCATATTTATGGAATCATAGAATAGCATTCCACGTTTAAGGAATGACGGAACAGCTCAGCATTCCATCTTTCTGGAATCACAGGATAGCATTCCACGTTTAAGGAACGCTGGAACAGCTCAGCATTCCACGTTTCTGGAATCACAGGATAGCATTCCACGTTTAAGGAATAACGGAACAGCTCAGCATTCCATCTTTCTGGAATCACGGGATAGCATTCCACGTTTAAGGAATGACGGAATAGATCAGCATTCCATATTTAAGGAATCATGGGACAGCATTCCGCATTTAAGGAATCATGGAAGAGATGAGCATTCCATGTTTGAGAATCATGGAATAGCATCCACGTTTAAGGAATGGGTGGCCTCAGCATTCATATTTAAGGAATCACAGGATAGCATTCCCGTTTAAGGAACGCTCTGGAGACTGGCTCCAGCATTCCACGTTTCTGGAATCATGGAATAGCATTCCATAGAGAGAACATGGGAACAGCTCAGCACATTCCATCTTTCTGGAATCACAGGATAGCATTCCACGTTTGAACGCTGGAACAGCTCAGCATTCACGTTTCTGGAATCATGGAATAGCATTCCACACTTAAGGGCAGCCAGACAGCTCAGCATTCCATCTTTCTGGAATCACGGGATAGCATTCCATGTTTAAGGAATGACGGAACAGCTCAGCATTCCACGTTTAAGGAACGCTGGAACAGCTCAGCATTCCACGTTTCTGGAATCATGGAATAGCATTCCACACTTAAGGAACGACGGAACAGCTCAGCATTCCGCGCAGACGCAACGAGGGCCGCGGCAGCTCCTTAACCCTAACCCTACCCCCTAACCCTAACCCTAACCCTAACCCTAACCCTAAGCTTTCACCAGCTTTCCCTCCTGGCTCTTCGATTGTGGGAGCAGACGGCAACTGTTCGTGCTCTACTCACTGTGCAGCTGGGCAGCCGAGAGCAAGCTCCGAAGAGGGTGCATTCAAATGGACCTTTAGGTATGAAAGCGAGGAGCGACAGCAATGATGGTGACACCGTTGCAAAGCTGACTGTGTGCTGAAGATGCCCAGCACATGCTTTCCCTCCTGGCTCTTCGGATCTGGGAGCAGAAGCCAGACGTTCGTGCACTAATCGTTCTGCCCCTGGGCAGCCGAGAACAAGCTTCGGAGAGGTTGCACTCAAATGGACTTTTAAGTATGAAAGCGAGGAGCGACAGCAATGATGGTGACACCGTTGCAAAGCTGACTGTGTGCTGAAGATGCCCAGCACATGCTTTCCCTCCTGGCTCTTCGGCTCTGGGAGCAGAGGCCAGACGTTCGTGCTCTAATCGCTGTGCTACTTGGCAGCTCAGAGCAAGCTCCGTAGAGGTTGCATTCGAGTGGACTTTTAGGTATGAAAGCGAGGAGCGACAGCAATGATGGTGACACCGTTGCAAAGCTAACTGTGTGCTGAAGATGCCCAGCACATGCTTTCCCTCCTGGCTCTTCGACTGTGGGAGCAGACGGCAACCGTTCGTGCTCTACTCACTGTGCTGCTGGGCAGCCGAGAGCAAGCTCCGAAGAGGTGCATTCAAATGGACCTTTAGGTATGAAAGCGAGGAGCGACAGCAATGATGGTGACACCGTTGCAAAGCTGACTGTGTGCTGAAGATGCCCAGCACATGCTTTCCCTCCTGGCTCTTCGGCTCTGAGAGCAGAGGCCAGACGTTCGTGCTCTACTGACTGTGCTGCTGGGCAGCCAAGAGCAACGAGCAGAGAGGTTGGATTCAAATGAACTTCTCGGTATGAAAGTGAGGAGCGACAGCAATGATGGAGTCACTGTTGCAAAGCTGACTGTGTGCAGAAGATTCAGAGCACCAGCTTTCCCTCCTGGCTCTTCGATTGTGGGAGCAGACGGCAACTGTTCGTGCTCTACTCACTGTGCTGCTGGGCAGCCGAGAGCAAGCTCCGAAGAGGGTGCATTCAAATGGACCTTTAGGTATGAAACTGAGGAGCGACAGCAATGATGGTGACACCGTTGCAAAGCTGACTGTGTGCTGAAGATGCCCAGCACATGCTTTCCCTCCTGGCTCTTCGATTGTGGGAGCAGACGGCAACTGTTCGTGCTCTACTCACTGTGCTGCTGGGCAGCCGAGAGCAAGCTCCGAAGAGGGTGCATTCAAATGGACCTTTAGGTATGACACTGAGGAGCGACAGCAATGATGGTGACACCGTTGCAAAGCTGACTGTGTGCTGAAGATGCCCAGCACATGCTTTCCCTCCTGGCTCTTCGGCGCTGGGAGCAGAGGCCAGACGTTCGTGCACTAATCGCTGAGCTTCTGGGCAGCAGAGAAGCAGCTTTGGAGAGGTTGCATTCAAATGTACTTTTAGGTATGAAACCGAGGAGTGACAGCAATAATGGTGACAGCATTGCAAAGCTGACTGTGTGCTGAAGATGCCCCGCACATGCTTTCCCTCCTGGCTCTTCGACTGTGGGAGCAGACGGCAACCCTAACCCTAACCCTAACCCTAACCCTAACCCTAACCCTAACCCTAACCCTAACCCTAACCCTAACCCTAACCCTAACCCTAACCCTAACCCTAACCCTAACCCTAACCCTAACCCTAACCCTAACCCTAACCCTAACCCTAACCCTAACCCTAACCCTAACCCTAACCCTAACCCTAACCCTAACCCCAACCCTAA
>NW_026637327.1:0-2852 GCF_028554395.1 Pezoporus wallicus
GCCAGGCCAGGCCAGGGCCAGGCCAGGCCAGGCCAGGCCAGGCCAGGCCAGGCCAGGGCCAGGCCAGGCCAGGCCAGGGCCAGGCCAGGCCAGGCCCAGGGCCAGGCCAGGGCCAGGCCAGGCCAGGGCCAGGCCAGGCCAGGCCAGGGCCAGGCCAGGCCAGGGCCAGGGCCAGGCCAGGGCCAGGCCAGGCCAGGCCAGGCCAGGCCAGGCCAGGCCAGGGCCAGGCCAGGCCAGGGCCAGGCCAGGCCAGGCCAGGCCAGGCCAGGCCAGGGCCAGGCCAGGCCAGGGCCAGGCCAGGCCAGGCCAGGCCAGGCCAGGCCAGGCCAGGCCAGGCCAGGCCAGGCCAGGCCAGGCCAGGCCAGGCAAGGCCAGGCCAGGCCAGGCCAGGCCAGGCCAGGCCAGGCCAGGCCAGGCCAGGCCAGGCCAGGCCAGGCCAGGCCAGGCCAGGCCAGGCCAGGCCAGGCCAGGCCAGGCCAGGCCAGGCCAGCCAGGCCAGGCCAGGCCAGGCCAGGGCCAGGCCAGGCCAGGCCAGGCCAGGGCCAGGCCAGGCCAGGCCAGGCCAGGGCCAGGCCAGGGGCCAGGGCCAGGCCAGGCCAGGCCAGGCCAGGCCAGGCCAGGCCAGGGCCAGGCCAGGCCAGGGCCAGGCCAGGCCAGGCCAGGCCAGGGCCAGGCCAGGCCAGGCCAGGCCAGGGCCAGGCCAGGCCAGGCCAGGCCAGGCCAGGCCAGGCCAGGCCAGGCCAGGCCAGGCCAGGCCAGGCCAGGCCAGGCCAGGCCAGGCCAGGCCAGGCCAGGCCAGGCCAGGCCAGGCCAGGCCAGGCCAGGCCAGGCCAGGCCAGGCCAGGCCAGGCCAGGCCAGGCCAGGCCAGGCCAGGCCAGGCCAGGCCAGGCCAGGCCAGGCCAGGCCAGGCCAGGCCAGGCCAGGCCAGGCCAGGCCAGGCCAGGCCAGGCCAGGCCAGGCCAGGCCAGGCCAGGCCAGGCCAGGCCAGGCCAGGCCAGGCCAGGCCAGGGGCCAGGCCAGGGCCAGGCCAGGCCAGGGCCAGGCCAGGGGCCAGGGCCAGGCCAGGGCCAGGCCAGGCCAGGCCAGGCCAGGCCAGGCCAGGCCAGGCCAGGCCAGGGCCAGGCCAGGCCAGGCCAGGCCAGGCCAGGCCAGGCCAGGGCCAGGCCAGGCCAGGGCCAGGCCAGGCCAGGCCAGGCCAGGGCCAGGCCAGGCCAGGCCAGGCCAGGCCAGGCCAGGCCAGGCCAGGCCAGGCCAGGCCAGGCCAGGCCAGGCCAGGCCAGGCCAGGCCAGGCCAGGCCAGGCCAGGCCAGGCCAGGCCAGGCCAGGCCAGGCCAGGCCAGGCCAGGCCAGGCCAGGCCAGGCCAGGCCAGGCCAGGCCAGGCCAGGCCAGGCCAGGCCAGGCCAGGCCAGGCCAGGCCAGGCCAGGCCAGGCCAGGCCAGGCCAGGCCAGGCCAGGCCAGGCCAGGCCAGGCCAGGCCAGGCCAGGCCAGGCCAGGCCAGGCCAGGCCAGGCCAGGCCAGGCCAGGCCAGGCCAGGCCAGGCCAGGCCAGGCCAGGCCAGGCCAGGCCAGGCCAGGCCAGGCCAGGCCAGGCCAGCAGGCCAGGGCCAGGCCAGGCCAGGCCAGGCCAGGCCAGGCCAGGCCAGGCCAGGCCAGGCCAGGCCAGGCCAGGCCAGGCCAGGCCAGGGCCAGGCCAGGGCCAGGCCAGGCCAGGCCAGGCCAGGCCAGGCCAGGCCAGGCCAGGCCAGGCCAGGCCAGGCCAGGCCAGGCCAGGCCAGGCCAGGCCAGGCCAGGCCAGGCCAGGCCAGGCCAGGCCAGGCCAGGCCAGGCCAGGCCAGGCCAGGCCAGGCCAGGCCAGGCCAGGCCAGGCCAGGCCAGGCCAGGCCAGGCCAGGCCAGGCCAGGCCAGGCCAGGCCAGGCCAGGCCAGGCCAGGCCAGGCCAGGCCAGGCCAGGCCAGGCCAGGCCAGGCCAGGCCAGGCCAGGCCAGGCCAGGCCAGGCCAGGCCAGGCCAGGCCAGGCCAGGCCAGGCCAGGCCAGGCCAGGCCAGGCCAGGCCAGGCCAGGCCAGGCCAGGCCAGGCCAGGCCAGGCCAGGCCAGGCCAGGCCAGGCCAGGCCAGGCCAGGCCAGGCCAGGCCAGGCCAGGCCAGGCCAGGCCAG
Source organism: Pezoporus wallicus (assembly GCF_028554395.1). Taxonomy (NCBI): domain Eukaryota; kingdom Metazoa; phylum Chordata; class Aves; order Psittaciformes; family Psittacidae; genus Pezoporus; species Pezoporus wallicus. The sequence goes on from NW_026637327.1 coordinate 2,158, forward strand.
GCCAGGCCAGGCCAGGCCAGGCCAGGCCAGGCCAGGCCAGGCCAGGCCCAGGGCCAGGGCCAGGCCAGGCCAGGGCCAGGGCCAGGCCAGGGCCAGGCCAGGCCAGGCCAGGCCAGGCCAGGCCAGGCCAGGCCAGGCCAGGCCAGGCCAGGCCAGGCCAGGCCAGGCCAGGCCAGGCCAGGCCAGGCCAGGCCAGGCCAGGCCAGGCCAGGCCAGGCCAGGCCAGGCCAGGCCAGGCCAGGCCAGGCCAGGCCAGGCCAGGCCAGGCCAGGCCAGGCCAGGCCAGGCCAGGCCAGGCCAGGCCAGGCCAGGCCAGGCCAGGCCAGGCCAGGCCAGGCCAGGCCAGGCCAGGCCAGGCCAGGCCAGGCCAGGCCAGGCCAGGCCAGGCCAGGCCAGGCCAGGCCAGGCCAGGCCAGGCCAGGCCAGGCCAGGCCAGGCCAGGCCAGGCCAGGCCAGGCCAGGCCAGGCCAGGCCAGGCCAGGCCAGGCCAGGCCAGGCCAGGCCAGGCCAGGCCAGGCCAGGCCAGGCCAGGCCAGGCCAGGCCAGGCCAGGCCAGGAGGCCAGGCCAGGCCAGGCCAGGCCAGGCCAGGCCAGGCCAGGCCAGGCCAGGCCAGGCCAGGCCAGGCCAGGCCAGGCCAGGCCAGGCCAGGCCAGGCCAGGCCAGGCCAGGCCAGGCCAGGCCAGGGCCAGGGCCA
>NW_026637328.1:0-2874 GCF_028554395.1 Pezoporus wallicus
CGTTATTCCCATTGTTATCCCATTATTCCCATTGTTATTCCCATTATTATCCCGTTATTCACATTGTTATCCCTGTTATTCCCATTCCCATGTTATTCCCATTATTCCCATTACTATCCCTGTAATTCCCATATTTATTCTTGTTATTCCCATTGTTATTCCCATTATTCCCATTGTTATCTCTGTTATTCCCATTGTTATTCCCGTTATTCACATTGTTATCCCTGATATTCCCATTGTTATTCCCATTATTCCCATGTTATTCCCATGTTATCCCCGTTATTCCCATTGTTATCCCTGATATTCCCATGTTATTCCCATGTTATCCCCGTTATTCCCATTGTGATTCCCATTGTGATCCCCACTGTTCTTCCCATTCCCGTTATTCCCACCCTTCCCATCGTATTCCTGCTGGTATTCCCATCGTCATCCCCGTTATTCCCACCATTACCGCCATTATTCCCATTCCTGCTGTTATTCCCATCGTTATTCCTGTTATCCCCATTTCCATTATTCCCATTCCCGTTATTCCCATTCCCGTTACCCCGTTATTCCCATTCCCACTCTTAACCCCATTACTCCCATTGTTATCCCTGTTATTCCCATTCCCGTTCTTCCTGATGTTATCCTCACCGTTATCCCTGTTATCTGCGTTATTCCCGCTGTTATCCCTGTGTTATCCCACTGTTATTCCTATGTCATCCCGGTGTTATCCCCGTTATTCCCTATGCCATTCCCTATTTTATCCCTATGTTATCCCACTGTTATTCCCTATATTATTCCGATGTCATTCCTTATGTTATCTCTATGTCATTCCCTATGTTACCTGTATGCTATCCTGCTGTTATTCCCAATGTCATTCCCTGTTATCCCTATGTCGTTCCTCATGTCATTCCCTGTTTTCCCTGTTTTTCCCAATGTCATTCCCTATGTTATCCCTATGTCATCCCTACATCGTCCCTACGTCATCCTGATGTCATCCCCACGTTATCCCTGCATTATCCTGACATCATCCCCACGTCATCCCTACGTTATCCCTACGTCATCCCCACATTATCCCCACGTTATCCTCATGTTATTCCTACGTCATCCCCACGTCATCCTGACATCATCCCGACGTCATCCCTACATCGTCCCCACGTCATCCCTACATCATCCCCATGTCATCCCGATGTCATCCCTACGTCATCCCGACGTCATCCTGACGTCATCCCTACATCATCCCCGTGTCATCCCTACGTCATCCCCACGCCATCCTGACATCATCCCGGCGTCATCCCTACATCGTCCCCACGTCATCCCTACATCATCCCGATGTCATCCCCACGTCATCCCCACGTTATCCTTACGTCATCCCTACGTCATCCTGACATCATCCCGATGTCATCCCTACATCATCCCTGCGTTATCCTGACGTCATCCCTACGTCATCCCCACGTCATCCCCGCGTTATCCTGACGTCATCCCGACGTCATCCCCGCGTTATCTGACGTCATCCCTCCGTCATCCCGACGTCATCCCTACGTCATCCCTACGTCATCCCGACGTCATCCCCGCGTTATCCTGACGTCATCCCTACGTCATCCCTACGTCATCCCGACGTCATCCCTACGTCATCCCCGCGTTATCCTGACGTCATCCCTACGTCATCCCTACGTCATCCCGACGTCATCCCTACGTCATCCCCGCGTTATCCTGACGTCATCCCTACGTCATCCCTACGTCATCCCTACGTCATCCCGACGTCATCCCTACGTCATCCCCGCGTTATCCTGACGTCATCCCTACGTCATCCCCGCGTTATCCTGACGTCATCCCCGCGTTATCCTGACGTCATCCCTACGTCATCCCCGCGTTATCCTGACGTCATCCCGACGTCATCCCCGCGTTATCCTGACGTCATCCCGACGTCATCCCCGCGTTATCCTGACGTCATCCCTCCGTCATCCCTCCGTCATCCCTACGTCATCCCGATGTCATCCCTACGTCATCCCCGCGTTATCCTGACGTCATCCCTACGTCATCCCTACGTCATCCCTACGTCATCCCTACGTCATCCCGACGTCATCCCTATGTCATCCCTACATCATCCCCGCGTTATCCTGACGTCATCCCTACATCATCCCTACATCATCCCTACGTCATCCCTACGTCATCCCTACGTCATCCCTACGTCATCCCTGCGTTATCCTGACGTCATCCCGACGTCATCCCTATGTCATCCCCGCGTTATCCTGACGTCATCCCTACGTCATCCCCACGTCATCCCCACGTCATCCCCACGTCATCCCTACGTCATCCCTACGTCATCCCCACGTCATCCCTACGTCATCCCGATGTCATCCCTACGTCATCCCGACGTCATCCCTACGTCATCCCTACGTCATCCCTACGTCATCCCGATGTCATCCCTACGTCATCCCGACGTCATCCCTACGTCATCCCGACGTCATCCCGATGTCATCCCTACGTCATCCCTACGTCATCCCGATGTCATCCCTACGTCATCCCGACGTCATCCCCACGTCATCCCCGCGTTATCCCGATGTCATCCCCACGTCACCCCCGCGTTATCCTGACGTCATCCCCTCCAGTCAACCCGACGTCACCGTGACGTCACCGTGACGTCACCCCCGCAGCCCCCGCCATGTGCGCCGAGCCCGCCCTCGTCGATTACTTCGTGGTCGCGGGGCTCCCCGCGGCGGGGGCGTTGCCCGCCAGGGGGCGCTGCGGGGCGGCGCCGGAGGAGGAGCCTCGGCCCAAGGAGCCAATCACGGACGTGGCGCTCATCGCGCGTGCGCAGGGCGAGGAGGCGCCGCTGGGCTTCACGTGCATCGAGGCCACGCCCAGCGGGCACCCGGCGGAGCTCAGCGC
>NW_026637329.1:0-28653 GCF_028554395.1 Pezoporus wallicus
ATTGTTACAATTAACTTTGGTTTTGAGGTGGCAAGGAAAATGGGATGAAGTAATGTATGCAGATATTTTTTTCACTTCAAGAAACCACCCCAAGTGACAGACGAAATGCAAAATTAATATGGCTCTGCCAGATCCCTTAATTTTGGCTTTGGAAAAGGACAGGGAAAAACTGAAAGCTAAGATGGAGAGATGTTGTTCAGATTCTGATACTGGGGAAAGATATTAATTAAAACCAAGGGGGAAAGGAGGGGAGCTCAAGCAGATCCTGTGTTTGAGCGTGGGATGAGTGCTGGGGAGGCAGAGGTGGAGGGATGTGGGTGGGGGAGTGTTGCAGAATGGCTCCAAGAGCAAGGCCATGGATCCTTAGAGGCCTTGTGCGAGCAAAGCAAGGTGTAGGCCTCACAGGTAACCGGACACCGGATGTGGGAGAAGAATGTGAAGGAAGCTGTGTAGAACTAACCGATACTGTTGTGACTAGGAGGCATGGCTAAACACCACACCTATATAAGCGAACTGCGCCACAAATAAAGTAGAAACTTGCTTATCACCCATATTGGGTTGGCGTGTCTTGCTTCTCCTCGCCGCTTACAGGGGAGTGGGTTCTTTTCCTATGGGACCGGATCCGTGTGTGCTGTGGGGAGTTTGGATGTTGGAAGCAAGACTGCCCTGGGGGGAGTGCCATGGTGTGGCTCCGGTGACTGAACTGGAACTGGACTGACGAGGACCTGGGGAATCTACCCTAGCAGATCCACTGGTTAAATTAAAACTAGGGACTAGAGGAAATAAAGTGGAATTTCAGTGGATACAGGAGCAACTTATTTGGCATTACATCAGAGAGAAAAGAATTTGTTACAGATGTGAGAGCTACTGGCTACCAAGAAAAAAAAAAAAGCACCCTTTCTGAAACTGTTAAAGTACAATTTGAGAAAACAAATGGGAATGCATAAATTTTTATGCATGCCAAATTCTCTAAAATCTTTATTAGGATGCAAAGTAACATTTAAAGACGGCAAAACAGATTTAAGAATTAAAAATGATCAATTAATTGCAGTTTTGAGTTTATCTTTAATTCAACAGAAAAGCAAACAGGAGGACCTCCCTGAAACAGAAGAAAATATTACTCAAGTATATCTGGGAGTATGGGCCTCTGAACTTCCAGGTAAGGCAAAAAATGCTTTGCCTGTTAAAGTAGAAATAAAAAGAAGGGGCCTGCCCAATTAGAGTAAAACAATATCCCCCTAAAATTGCAGGGAAAGTGAATTAAAAATCATTGATAAATTTTAAAATATAAATTATTAATTGAATGTGAATTGGAATATAATACTCCTATCTTGCCAGTAAAGAAGTAAAGTTGTAGATTGGTTCAAGATCTCAGAGCAATCAACAAATTTGTAGAGGATATTCCTCCAGTAAGACCTAATCCATATACCTTACTGACTAAATTGAATAATAATCAGAAATGGTTTGCTGTCCTGGATTTAAAGGATGCTTTCTTTTGCTTACCATTGGCCAAAGAAAGCCAGAATTTATTTGCTTTTGAACGGGAACATCCTGACACAGGAAGGAAAACCCAATTATCTTGGACAGTATTACCTCAAGGGTTTAAAAACAGTCCAACGATTTTTCTAAATCAGTTAGCACTGGAACTAGAATCATGGAAACCACCCACTCAGACGGGGACTCTGTTACAATATGTGGATGACCTATTAATTGCCACAGAAACAAAGGAAGAATGTGTCCAGTGAATGGTGGGATTACTGAGTTTTCTGGGACTGAATGGTTATTGGGTAACCAGACAAAAGGCCCAACTAATCCAAACCTGAGTTTCCTACCTAGGATATGAAATAACAGGAGGACAGAGAGAATTTGGAACTGCTCGAAAAGAAGCCATTTGTCAAACTCCACGACCATCGACCGTCAAGGAGTTCCGGACGTTCCTGGGAATGACTGGATGATGCAGACTTTGGATGCATGATTATGGTGTTCTGGTAGACCACTATATGAACTGTTAAAAGAAACGCCTTTCTCTTTGGAATGGACTGATTTAGCAGAAGAGGGCTTTAGAAATTTAAAAACAGAGCTAATGAGAACTGCAGCTCTGTGACTTCTGGATGTGACTAAATCCTTTTGGCTATATTCCTATGAAGAACAGGGAGTAACTTTGGTGGTCCTTACTCAGAAACTAGGACCCTATAAGAGGGCAGTGGTGTATTTTTTGAAATAGCTGGATGAAGCGAGCAAAGGTGGCCCAGATGCCTAAGGGCTGTGGCAGCAGTTGTCGTGAATATTGAAGAGGCTTGCAAATTTACCTTGGGACAAAAGATTACTGTACTAGTGTCCCATGTTGTATCAGCAGTCCTGGAACAAAAAGAAGCCCACTGGTTATCTCCTTCATGTTTTTTTAAATGCCAGGCCACCCTTGTGGAACATGATGATATAGAAATTGTGATCACTAATGTTGTGAATCCAGCATCCATTTGCAGGAACAATCAACAGAACTATTAACACACTATAGAAACTGCATATTCAAGCTGACCAGACTTGAAAGAAACCTTTGGAACATGCTGAACAAGAGCCCTGGAATTGGCTAAAGAAAAAAGGATAAATATTTGGACTGATTCTAAATACGCATTTGGTGTGGTCCATGCACATGGTGCCATCTGGAAAGAACGAGGACTTCTGAGCACACAAAGGAAACAGATTAAACATGCTACAGAAATTCTATGACTACTGGAAGCTGTTCAGCTACCTGAGGAAGTAGCTATTATGTACAGTAGAGGGCATCAGCAAGGTGACTCTCATCAGGAAACTGGAAATAATTTGGCTGATTTTGAAGCCAAACAAGCAGCTGAACAATCTAAATTCATTCCCTTAATCCCTGACAGCCAACTAACAATTGAGAAATCTAAACCTAGGTATTCAAAGGAGGATAGAAAATTGATTGGAGATCTCAAAGGAGAGGAAAATAAAGAAGGTTGGGTTCAGATACCTGATGGGTGAATTGTAATCCCCTATAACCAACTCTGGAAGCTAGTTCAGAAGGAACATAATAAAACTCATTGGAGTAGCAACTCTTTGTATAAATACTTAGATAAATTGTAGGAAGGAATCTATATAACATAGCTCAATTAGTGACAATGTCAGCTCTGTCTCAAGAATAATACTAAAATTGAAAATAGAAATCAAATTGGTACGACTGGGGAGGAAGTTATCCAGGACAGCAGTGGCAAATAAATTTTTTGAATTACCAAGAACAGGAGGTTATCGATATTGGTTGGTGTTAACGAATACTTTTTCAGGGTGTCCAGAAGCATTCCCCTGTAGAATAAAAAATGCAAGACGAGTCACTGGAACATTGTTAAATGATATAATACCTTGTTTTGGAGTACCAGAGGCAATTTCTTCCAACTGAGGCTCGCCCTTTAGCGCTAAATAGTTACAAGACATTAGCAAAAACTTAGAAATTGATTGGCAACTACATGTTCCATACAGGTCTCAGGCCAGTGGGTAAGTAGAAAAGATGGTTCATCTGATCAAACAACAGACTGGTAAAATACATGTCAGGAAATTAATTAATATTGGTACCAAGCCTTACCACTGGCTCTATTAAGAATTCAAACTAAACCTCAGTCGAAAGAGGCTAGGCCATGTAAAATTTTATATGGAAGACCATATCAGTCCCAGTTTAAAGGAGAAAGTCTTCTGGAAGTGGGATAAGGCTATCTCCAAGAGTTTCTGGTCAATCTGGGAAAACAATTAGAAATAAGAGAATACTGGGGACAAGAGAGAGAGGTGTGGATTATCCGACTCAACCTTTTAGATCCAGAGACTGGGTTTATGTTAAGAATTTTTCAGGAGATCGTCTACAGGAGAAGTGGAGCGGACCATACCAGATAATACTGACCACCTTTACAGCAGTGAAGATAAAGGAACAACCTTCTTGGATACATTATTCAAGAATAAAGAAAGCACCAGAACCAGAGAAGACATGGCAGATCGAACCTTATGAAGTGATCGAAGTTATGAAGATTGTTGGGAGAAGTAAACGACCCTTAAAGACCACCATCACATTTTTTGTATGCATGTGGGAACTTTCTGGAAAATGATGTAATTCATGTGTAGCCTCATATATAAGGATGGCCTGTGTAGCAATATGGGAAAACACGTTAGGAGGAGCTATCCCCAGTGTCTCCTGGCACCGCAATAAAGAATACCTGCTTGACAACTTGAAACTGTTGGCGAGTTTGTTCCTGGAGTTTCCTCCGAATCACTATAGAGTGCTTCATCATCCACAGAGTTCTCTTGAACAGGCGATCTGTAACAGATCCCCACAATAAAGCCCCCCATAGCTGTTCTCCCTTTAACCCTGACCAACAAACTCTATTGACTGCTCACCTGTCCCCAGACAGAGTTCCATACTCTCCAGCCTATCCCTAACATAAAGAGCAACTCCCCCTCCCCTTCTGTCATGCCTGTCTTTTCTAAAGAGCCTGTAACCTTCCATGCAAACACTCCTGTCATAGAAGCCATCCCACCATGTTTCTGTGATGCTTATTATATCATAACCCTGTAGACACGCACACATCTCTACTTCCTCTTGTTTGTTCCCCATGCTACAGATGCTTGTATAGAGGCATCTGAGCCGAGCTCCAAATGAAGCTGGCTCATTGGCTGGAGGAGCTGGAATATCTCTACATTGCTCCGAGCATTTATTACAGGTGCTGGCAAATGACTGGGGGTGTTGGGATGGAATGATGCCTCCCTCCCAACACATCTAGCTTAAAGCTTCCTTGACCAGTCTGGCAAGCCTCCTACCAAAACCTCTCTTCCCCTTAGACCAGCTCCACCAGCCTCCAGTAGACCTGGCCTACAATCTTGGGTCCCGTGTTCAAGACACTCAAACCCCTGACTATGGCACCACCCTTTTAACCATTTATTAACCTGGCCAATCCTCCTAGTCTTTTTAGGGTCCTCCCCTGTATCCTGAGGAATTGACAAAAAGACTATCTGAGCTCCAGAGCCCCTAACCACTCTCCGAGGGCTCTGAAGTCCTTCTTTATGTTCTCTGGGCTACTGTTATCTATATCAGTAGCACCCACATGGATCACTAGAACTGGGTAATAGTCAGTGGGACTTACTAGAGCAGGCAGCCTCTCTGCAACATCCCTGATCTGTGTCCCTGCTAGGCAACACACCTCCCTTGAAACGGGGTCTGGCCGGCAGACAAGTGCTTCTGTCCCTTTCAAAGTAGATTCCCCTACTACTACGACCCACCACTTTTTCCTGGCAGCACCAGTAGAGATCTTCTTTACTGGTGCATTAGCCAGTTGTTCATGTGCAAGGTATGTGTTTCCTTGTTAGCCCCCTGCAGAAATGTGAAGCGGTTCTGGGTGGGGACAACAGATTTAGGTGGAAGCCCCTTGCTTTTAATTGTCCTCTTCCTCCTTTTTTTGTTGCTGTCTCCCAGCTTCTTGGGTTAACGGCCTCCTTCTTTCCTCCATGAACTACAGGGGACGCTTGAGGCCCCTGCACAGTTTGGGCAGGGAGCAAGCATTCCTGCTTCCTCTCAGCTTCCCTGACATCTTGCAGCCTATTAATAGCATCCCGCAGCTCAGCCACCTGCTGCAGGAGGACTTCCACCAGGTAACACCGAGTGTAGCCCTGCCCGTTGTACACCCTCCCCTCACAAGACCAGTGCAGGCACTCTCTACACTCCGAGCTCTGCACTGCAGCCTCCCCTCTCATCGGCTCTGTCTGGGTGACTACGCTGGCCACCGCCAGGGCAGCCAGAGCAGAACTCCCAGACCGGGCCCTGGTCATACGGCGAATGCTCACCATCCCGCTCGCCTCCCCGCGCGAACTGCCTCGACCCGCCCTGTTCTCGCCGCGCTCCCTTGGGTAGGTTTTTAACCAGTCAGGGATGGTGCCACTCCTCCTGGCTCCGCCCCCTGTGAGTCCCTGCTCGCATCAGCTGAGCTTCCGGCTCCTGGGCAAGTCCTGTCGAGGACTTGAGGCTCCCTCGGTGGCTCTTGTCTCTCTGAGTTGAGGCTCCTGGACGCTGCTATATCCTGCTGCAGCTCAGCATCTCCAATCCATTACAGATGGATCATGAGACTCAGCAAAACCCTGCCAAAACTGCAGCACTTGGAATCGTTACATCCTATATGCTAACTTCACAACATCAGGGAAAATACAATTCAATACAGCTAGAAGAGAGGTGGACAGATAAATGACTTCATTTCTGGAGGGTACATCTTTTAGACATAAGCATGTTCCAGGGCTCTGAATTAGCTGTCTTGTAATGTCACAGCTACTAATTCCTACCAAGGTATTTCTGGAAAATGGATCTGCCTTGAAACAGATGTTGCCAGATGCCCAGCAGAAGAGAGGTCACTGCCCAGAGCATTCTGTACAAACTTAGGATAAAAAAGAACTAATCCTGTGGGCACATCTTCCACCTGCCTAGCAGTTTAGTAACAGCGAGTACCTTCACTATGCTGGATTTAGGGAAAAGAGAATGTTGGATTTTTTTCATAAACCTCTTCACCATAGTATTGCTCTACCAGCAACTTCAAGACCTGGGTCCTCTGTTCCAGCTACCAGGCCACTCTCTACGTAATTCCCAGAAACATCCCTATTCCAAGCCCTACAAACCCATCAACATGCTGTGCTTGCAGCCAACCCCCATCCCAGTAAAAGCCCAAATCAATGCCAAGGGGCTGACAGAGACCCTCTGACTGACTACCCTGTCAGTCAGCTGCCAGGTGGAGTGATCCTCCAGGAGCTTGGGCTATGCCCCAAGAGGCAGAAGAGGAAGGGGAGGGCCGTTTCTTTATTTAAAAGGTGCTGATGGATTTAGAAACACATCAAAGTCTGTGTAGGACAAGGGAAGGAATTATCCCTCCCATTGATTTTCACTCTGGAGTATTAGAAAGAACACAGCATTTATCTGGAGATTTCTTCCTAAAGCTAACTACAGACTTTCAAACGTAAATGAGACTTGAAAAGGGCTTATTGGGCAAGGATCTGCTGAAACCTCATCTGAAGTGGGAGCCCTACAGGAGCTCTCTGATCCATGATCCATCAGCCCTCAGACAGCTGAACACCCTGCTCTGTCCCAAGACTCAAACAGAGGCACAGCTCCAGGGGAAGGAACCACCAGACAGCAGGTTTCCCACATCCCTCCTCCTCCAGCAAGCATCCCTCTGACCTGCTCTGCCACAGGGACCCATGAGTCCCCCTCTGTGGCCACGACCCCAATGGCATCGTCTGCCTTGTGCCATGATGGGAAGTCAGGGGGCTGGGGGCACTGGATGTAACCCAGAGACATGGACTCGCTGCCCCTCCAAACTGCCTCCATCCTCCAGCAGCCAAGGCTACACCCTGGGAACTGTGGCAGGATAAACCCTGAACTGGTAGACACACATCTTCAGCAATCCCAAACACGCACCTGCCTTACTGCTGCCCCAGAAGCTGTTCCCATAGCCCCCTCTGCCCCAGGCTCACTGGGAAAAAATTCTGAAGCCTTGTCTCCAATCCGCTGTCTTTCACAGCTAGCTGGGAGGATGTAATTGGTGAGGCAGATTAGAAATATCGGCAGCCTCTAAGACTTTAATTTACTGGCAGATCAATATCACTAGGGTTACATTGGCAAAGCATCTACAACTCTATTGACTCATGAAATTCCTCTTATCAGTTTATCAGAAATCTGGAAGCCAGAAGATGCTGTTTGAAGAAAAAAGGCAGCAGGAGATTGAACACTTAGCATGGGCTGCCCAATCAGGCTCTCAGCACTAAGCATTTTACAGCAGATGTGTCTACTGCAAAGGAGGCTAATATTATATGATTAAGAGCTAACTTACTTCCTCACATGCCACGCAGCCCTTTCGAGTTGCTTCTCACCTCAGACCTTTGTACTGAGTCACTAGGACAGACACAGCTCCACCAGCCCAAATGGAACAAGAAAAACACGTATTTCACACCACAAGATCCTAAATTGAGACCCTCCTGCCTGGACCCTACCCAGGCTGACCTCTGTTTCCTATAAAATCTCATCTTTATGAAGTTAAAAGCCCACCACAGCATTGGGAATCTGCTCATGAGGATTTCTGGAAAAAAGATAAAAAATAAAAATCAGCATTTCTGCACTTACCCAGAAAATGAGAAAGTGTGGGGTTTGTCCCCCCAAAATTATTTCCCACACTCGAATTAAGAGTTCCAAGCACATGGATCATCTCCTTTCCCCATTACAGCTGGACAGCTGTAGCAGGCAGTCACACCACCATGAGATGCCCCTCTCATAAAGCACTAGATAGCAATGACCTCAGTACAGCAATATGAGATTGCACTTCTGCCACCTTCAAAAAGGAACCCTAATTAAACTTTGAGACCCTCTATCATCTTCTTACTGAAGCAGACAAAGTGAGCACATGGAGACTCCCCCGAGCCCTTGCTCTCCTGGCCTCACCCCAACCTAAAGGTCACAAAACCCATCTCCCCAGTGAGGTGGAGCAGTGGGCATCATCCTGCAGCCAGAGCTGGGCCCTTGCTCCCAGCAGGTTGCACACCTCCTCCTGTACATCAGAATGGAGTGGGAACTTCCTGAAACCCCAGGGCCTCATCTTCATCCAGACCCTAGCTTCAGACTTTAACAGAGGCAGCCTGATGCCACACGAACAGGAGCTATGCTACCTACATTGAACACTTCAATAACCAAATGAAAGCTGGTAGGTGCTACCCAGTGCCTCTGCAGAGCTGCCTGACCCAACTTTAAGTTAGCTGTGAGGTCCTGAGCAAAAGTCAAAGAAAACCTCATGGGAGTCCTACCCTGGAGTAAAAACTAGATCTTTTGCAGCAGGCTCTTGCAGCTGAGCTAAACAAGAACACTGCAACCCAGAGCTGGAATTTAACACTTCCAGCCAACACTTATAAAGATGCCATCCCCCAGACTGATGTTCAAAGCTGCTGCTCAGGGAAGCGCGTTACCTGCTCCTCTGGAGAGGAGTTTGAGATGCTCAGCTGCTCATTAAGGTAAACAGGTATTTAGGTCTTCCCTCCAACAGTTAAGTATTTTGGAAAGATTAAAAAAAAAAAAAAGCAGCAATCTGGTTACAGTGACAGAATCTAAACTCTGTTCCGTGGGGTGACATTGGGAACATCACTTACCCACACCACCTGGGTACAAGGGTAAAACATCACCCTTCCAAGCAGAGCTTGGGCAGCACACATGCACCTCTGCAGGCAAACCCCAGCAGCCCCATGAGCAACCTTAACACTGCATGGGGCAGGCTGACAGGCATCCATGCCCCCTGTATGGCTTCCATCGGCTGCTAGAGCCTGTTCCAAGCCAAGCACATTGAGGAAATCATGAATCCAAACCAAGCAGTTTGAGTAAGGCTTGAGCAAGTCAACCAGAAAGGAGAGATCAAAGAAGGGAAAGCCCTGGGAAGGCATGCAGGGGGAGGAGTCACAGGGAACACTGGTGAGCTCTGATAAAAGCTCTTGCTGGATGCGTCAAATGCTCCAACACAGTGACCTGGGGAGTAGAAGCAAGAGGAAAGCTGCTCCTTCCCAAATGGTGCCTGTCCCTCGCCTGTTTTGCCATCAGAGGGCTGACTCCAGACCCACTTCCTCTCCCAGGAGCTGCCTGGGTTCAGTGCAGCCACAAGCATCACTCGGTACTGTCTGCAGGGGCTGAACTATTCAACATCCAGGTACCAGCAGTAACAAAGTGAGTGGAAGTCTTAATAAAGGTAAATTAAAACAGAAGCGAAGAAAGCATCCATTCCTTCTCTATAATCCAGTAAGGCCTCCTCCAACAAGATATAGAAACAGTTTTTAATATCCCCAATATTTTGAATGGGGAAAATTGTGACAAAAATACCATAATTTTCCTCTTGGCATGCTATGTTTAAATAGAAGGCTATAGTTCTTTTGGTTTCCCCAGCTTTTCTTTTTAATTATTTTTAAAATGCAGAAGACCCACTGGGCACCCTCAGTAGTGCCTGCCACCTCTCCACCCAGGTTCTCCTGGGGCTAGTGGTGGAGAATTTCAGTGGGGGGACCCAACCACCACATCCCACTCCAGAGCCCCTGGCAGCAGTGCACCAGCAGCCCCCCTCCTGCTCCCACCACCCTCACCAGCCCCAGCTGAAGAAGGCACAGCACAAATTCTGCAGCAAAGAACTTTACTCCCAAACATCCTGCTGGCCACCTTAGTTCTATTTAGGTGACACCTAAACCTCTGAAAGTCTGAATCCTCTACAAAGCCCTGCAAGGCACCCAGCTCCTCCTGCATGGACAGAGGTGGGCAGTAAGGAGGGAGCTGGTTTGCTCGTGCTCTTTGCTTTCTGTAATAAAACACACTAGGGTATATCTTGTTTGGCCTCAGCAGACTGCCACTGCACTGTCCCTGCCTTGGCACACCAGGAGAGGCCCAGCCATGGTTTCAACAGAGGATGGAGCTCAGTGGACAGCTCTACCACACTGAAGACCAGTGACACCATGTAACCCATGATTTCCAGAGGATAGCCAGTGCTTCTTGCAGAATCTCATCAAAAGCATCTCGCTAATCATTGCTACTTCACAGGCTTCACACCCAGAAGGGGCCGAGAAAAAGGTGGCTGAAGGAAGAAAATACAGAGTCCTGACATCCAGCTTCTGCCTGCAGTAACTAATTTCACAGCCCAGCAGCCATGCAGAATATATGGAAAGAAATCTCAACTCCAAGGAAAGAACATCTATCCCTTCAGAGTCATAAAGCGATGCTACTCAGAGAAGCATTGATGGAGGACTGCTTGGTCTGACACTTCCAATTGCATTGCCAACAGCAGGACCGTGCAGGGGGCTTCTGGCACTCAGTTCTAGAGCCCTGGGCACATCTGGGAGGTTTCAATGAAGAGAAGTCGATTGTGCTACCCCTACTGTGAAGTTGAGCCCAGCCAGCGTTGCACAGAGCAGAGCTCAACCCTGCAGTACCTGTGTGTCACCCAAGTGACTGCGCTCCCAGACAGCACAGCAGGGTCCTATTCCTTGTTCTCCTTGCTGCAGTTACCTGGTCACAGGCCTTGTTCTGATGGAATCATTGCCCGTCCTGCTTCAGTTGACCTTTATTACGGTGGTGGAGGAGGGGAGGGGTGAATGCCTTTTCTGAGCCAGGTTTTTCACAAGGGTGATGCGTGCTAGCCCTGCTTGTGGAGTGGGGAAGGGGTACCTGCCATTCTGAGGGCAGCCAAGGGGTTGCTCAGAGTGGCCTGGCACCTCCTGGAGGGTGGGTCGTGCTAGAGAAGCAGGATGGCTGGTCTTGTAACATTTTTTCATCCTTCCTGGTTTTGCTGCTTTCTGGAGCAGAGCGCTGGCGTGTAGAAGGCTTGGTTGCATCGGCCAGGGTTCGTGGTCCTAGAGAGTCCAAGCCTAAACAGGGCCACGTATGATGTGTGTACATTGTGAACTCCATCCTGTTCCTCAGGATGAGCTCCTGTGGGCATTGCGTTGGTTCTGCAACGCAGTTGGAGGGAGAGGCGGTGGGAGGAGTGTGCCAGCGACTGGACTGAATTATTGGAAACGGAACGAGGATGATGGAAGACAAGCATGTGCTGCCTCATGACAGGCTGATGCTGGAGGAAGACCAACGGGATGACCTCTGTGGTGGATAGTGAATGGCTGGCAAAGGGGAGAGGAGGTGGTGTACCAGGTGTTGCTGCCAGCAACACCTTTGCTTGCAAGCAAACTCCTTCGCTTGCTCTGTTGGAGTGGGATGTATGCTGCGTTCTGGCGTGGGATGCCCGGCCCTTGTTCAGCACCTCATGACCCTCTGCTAGTTCAGAAACCAGTTATTTGGCCAACAGCAGCATCTGCCTGGCCAGGTTCAGACCTGCCACGTTACTACAAATGCATTCACCCTGCTGCCTCCCTCTTCTCCAAGGTGCCAGAACAAAATCCTCTGGCACATACAAAGCACTGTGAAAACAAGAAAGACCAACAGCATGAATTACTTCATCTATGATGTGGACAGAGGAGGAGAGGACATCCTTCTGTAAGGACTCCAGTGCAATCATGGCTAGAGCACTGCAGCCCCAGGTGGGAAGGTATTTGTGTACCAGAGAGCAGTGGGTGCAAAGTATAACAGCTTGTGAGTTATTGGGGGGGGAGGGGGGATTAGGAAAGCAACAAAGAACAAAATTTAAGGATGTAACAATGCTCTGGGAATTTAAGAAATTATGATCAGCTTGCCCAAAGTCAGTGTCAGAGCTAAAATAGATCTTTTGACTTCCAAACAAGCTCCCAGTGTTAAACTGCTTTAAACTGTCTCTGTGGAAGATGAAAAACAGCAAGAAGAAATGACTTGGGGAAGGAAGTATGTAAGACTAAAAGGGACAAAATTAACAGAAGAACATTAAACAGGAGAAATTTAGGCTCTGACATCTGAAGGAGTTTTCGAGGGGTAAACGCCTGGGTACTGCAGACCCATGTCCCTGAGGGAAGGCCAGAGCTCCTGCTCCTCAAAGCTGGAGGCGAAAGTGCTGGCTGCAGCACCCTGGGGTGCACAGAGACCCAGCAGGACCCAGCAGGCACCTTCGCCTCCAGCAGCCAGGCCCAGCAACTGCCCTGGGCACCTGCTGTCCCATCGTCCCCAGAACCATTGGGGAGGGAAGTGCCACTGCCAGCACCAGAACTACCAGCCCAGCAGCATGTAAACCACAACTGGCTCTGAGCCCCTTTCACTGGGGGGCCTGGAGGCACCTCACCCAAGACACCAACAAAGCAGAAGGTTAATTTGAAGCTCACAGCTCTGGTGCTGGGCACTTGTCTCTCTCTCCCTCAGCCTCCCTCCTTGCTCTCCTTTCTGTGAAAAGCCTGACAACTACGGTTCTGTCTGGTGCAGTCACGGTGCTGCAGTGGGAGCCACACAAGGACAGTGGGGTGGCGGTGGCCAGCCATGCTTTGCTCCTCCAGCCAGCCACTGCCATTGGCCCAGCTGCACTCACTCCTGCACCAGCAAAACAATGCAACCTTAGCCCAGCCAGGGAACACGTGCCAGCAGCAAAGCCCACCCTGGCGACAGTGCCCAGGCAGTACTGCTGAAACCCCAGTGGCCACCACACACTGATGGAGCTCATCTGAGACCAGCTCCTGCCGCTGCACATGGACCACCAACACCGTCAAACAGAGCAAACAAGAGGGAGCTACAGCCTGGCGGCATCACCTCTGCAACTGTACTGTAAGAACTTACTGCACCTCAACACCTCAGGGGCAGCCTTTCTGCTCTGTTTCTGGAGGTGTCCAAGGGTCTGTGCACCAGCTTCTGCAACACAAGAGGCATGGGTAAAATGCACAAGCTTGTGTGCACAGCCTGCATCCTTAACATCTTCACGCCTCAGCTGTAGTTAGCAGATCCTGCAAATCTCAAACATGTTCAAGACACTGAACAGTTCTGTGCTTCACACACTCCCCCTGCTAAGTCTTCTGAACTAACCTCCAGGCCTGCTAGCACATTTTCCCATTATGTGGTATGTCACCAAAAACACCTTGGTGAAGAACCCCCACATTCTGCATCATCCCAAACAACATGAGCCTGATGGCAGCTCTCAGGCCAAACAAGGTGCATCTGAGAGAAGCACAGCTGGCTATGTGTCGTGGTTTAAACCCAGTCAGGTAACTCGTTCACTCACTCACAGTGAGTGGTGCCGAGCTGACAACAATCGAGGTCAGTGTCCGTCTCCCCCACCCCCCCCCAGCACCGGGGCTCTCCCCTTCCCCGCTCCCGGAGGAACGGGGAGGAGGATCGAGAGAGTGCAACTCCTACGGGTTGAGACAAGAACAGTCCAGCAACAAATCACCACCGCTACTATCAGCTAAAACAATGATAAGGGAAAATAACAAGAGAAGAGAATACGATACCACCAGCCAAGAAAGCGAGTTCCACCCGGAAGCCCCTGTCCTTCCGGGTAACTCCCAGTTACCCCCCACCCCGGGCATGACGTGCTGTGGTATGGAATACCTCCCCGGCTAGCCCGGGTCAGGCGCCCCGTCTCTGCTTCCTCACAGCTTCCCCTCCTCCCTGGCAGAGCATGAGTCTCACAGAGTCCTTGGTCAGGGTAAACATCACTTAGCAACAACCGAAAACATCAGCTTCACCAACACTGTTCTCAAACTAGAAGTCAAAACACAGCACTGCACCAGTTAAAACAAAGGAAAAAAACATGACTGCTACTGCTGAACCCAGGACATTATCCACCCCTTATTCCATACCATTCACGTCGTGCTCAGATCCCACATTTTCAATACACCATCGCTCTCCCACATATATACATCCATATACATACAGACCAAGAGGAAAAAAATCATTTTCTTAGTGCATGGACCAATCCCTATAATGCTGCCGAGTCCATTCGGTCCATGATGTTCCAAGTTCATTCTCTGTTGGGATGATGGCTGGAGGGAAGTCAGGGCCAGTCGCTGGTGACCTGGAGACATCTAGTTGATGGGCTATAAAAGCATTACACAGCAGGCAACAGCATACAATTGAGTTCACTGGCTGTTTTCCCCTAAAATCAAATCCCCTTGAGGTATACATCGGACTTCCCCATCTTCCCGCATTACCCACCAAGTATATCCAGGTCCCTGAGCAAAAGCAATCCCACGAGTGGGTTTGCCTTTACCTGAAGCAGGAATAACCCAGACTGTCTTCCCCAGCAAATTCTTCATATGCACCACGGGAACTTTGTCCCCCTCTACAATATGTAAAAGTTCTGACTGGGCTGGGCCGGCCCTGTTGGCAGATCCTCTGGTGTTGACCAACCAGGTGGCCTTTGGTAAGTGTGTATCCCAATGCTTGAAAGTTCCCCCACCCATTGCTCTCAGGGTAGTTTTTAACAGCCCATTGTACCGTTCGATTTTCCCAGAGGCTGGTGCATGGTAGGGGATGTGATATACCCACTCAATGCCATGCTCTTTGGCCCAAATATCTATAAGGTTATTCCGGAAATGAGTCCCATTGTCTGACTCAATTCTCTCTGGGGTGCCGTGTCGCCACAAAATCTGTTTCTCAAGGCCCAGGATGGTGTTCCGGGCAGTGGCATGGGGCACAGCGTATGTTTCCAGCCACCCGATGGTTGCTTCCACCATGGTAAGCACATGGCGCTTGCCTTGGCGGGTTGGTGGCAGTGTGATATAGTCAATCTGCCAGGCCTCCCCATATTTATACTTCAACCATCGTCCTCCATACCAAAGAGGCTTTAACCACTTGGCTTGTTTAATTGCAGCACATGTTTCACACTCATGAATAACCTGCGCAATAGTGTCCATTGTTAAGTCCACCCCTCGGTCACGGGCCCATCTATATGTTGCATCTCTGCCCTGATGGCCTGAAGTGTCATGGGCCCACCGGGCCAAAAATAATTCACCTTTATGTTGCCAATCTAAGTCCATCTGAGCCACTTCAATCTTAGCCGCTTTATCCACTTGTTGGTTGTTCTGGTGTTCCTCAGTGGCCCGACTCTTGGGTACATGGGCATCTACATGACGTACCTTCACCACCAGGTTCTGCACCCTGGCAGCAATATCTTTCCACAGTGCAGCAGCCCAGATGGGTTTACCTCTGCGTTGCCAGTTGCTCTGCTTCCATTGCTTCAACCACCCCCACAGGGCATTTGCCACCATCCATGAGTCAGTATAGAGATAAAGTACTGGCCACTTTTCTCGTTCAGCAATGTCCAGGGCCAGCTGGATGGCTTTCACCTCGGCAAATTGACTCGATTCACCCTCTCCTTCAGCAGTTTCTGCAACTTGTCGTCCAGGACTCCATACAACTGCCTTCCATCTCCGATGCTTTCCCACAATCCGGCAAGAGCCATCAGTAAACAAGGCATACTGCTTTTCACTTTCTGACAGTTTATTATATGGTGGGGCCTCTTCAGCGCGCACCACCTCCTCCTCTGGTGACATTCCGAAATCTTTGCCCTCTGGCCAGTCCATGATGACTTCTAGAATGCCTGGACGACTGGGATTTCCTATTCGAGTTCGTTGTGTAATTAGTGCAGCCCATTTACTCCATGTAGCATCAGTTGCATGATGTGTAGAGGAGACCCTGCCTTTGAACATCCAGCCCAGCACGGGCAGCCGGGGTGCCAGGAGGTGCTGTGCTTCAGTGCCAATCACTTCCAAAGCAGCTCGAACCCCTTCATAGGCTGCCAGTATCTCTTTCTCAGTTGGGGTATAGCTGGCCTCAGATCCTTTGTATCCCCGACTCCAAAAGCCGAGGGGTCGACCTCGAGTCTCTCCTGGAGCTTTCTGCCAGAGGCTCCAGGTAGGACCGTTCTCCCCAGCTGCAGTGTACAGCACATTTTTTACATATGGCCCGGTCCGGACTGATCCAAGGGCTACTGCATGAACTATCTCCCGTTTAATTTGCTCAAAGGCTTGTTGCTGCTCAGGGCCCCATTTAAAATCATTCTTCTTCCGGGTCACATGATAGAGAGGGCTTACAATCGAACTGTAATTTGGGATGTGCATTCTCCAGAACCCCACTGCACCCAAGAAAGCTTGCATTTCTTTCTTATTAGTTGGTGGAGACATTGCTGTTATCTTGTTGATCACATCTGTGGGGATCTGTCTACGTCCATCTTGCCATTTTATTCCCAAAAATTGAATCTCCTGTGCAGGTCCCTTGACCTTACTCCGTTTTACGGCAAAACCGGCTTTCAGCAGGATTTGGATTATTTTCCTCCCTTTCTCAAAGACTTCTTCCGCTGTATCGCCCCACACAATAATGTCATCAATGTATTGCAGGTGTTCTGGAGCTTGCCCCTGTTCCAGTGCAGTCTGGATCAGTCCATGGCAAATGGTAGGGCTGTGTTTCCACCCCTGGGGCAGTCGGTTCCAAGTGAACTGGACACCCCTCCAAGTAAAAGCAAACTGTGGCCTGCACTCTGCTGCCAAAGGAATGGAGAAAAATGCATTGGCAATATCAATCGTGGCATACCACTTGGCTGCCTTTGACTCTAGTTCATACTGAAGTTCTAGCATGTCCGGTACGGCAGCACTCAATGGTGGTGTGACTTCATTCAGGCCACGATAGTCTACTGTTAGTCTCCATTCTCCATTAGACTTTCGCACTGGCCATATGGGGCTATTGAAGGGTGAGCGGGTCCTGCTGATCACCCCCTGACTCTCCAGTCTACGGATCAGCTGATGGATGGGAATCAGGGAGTCTCGGTTGGTGCGATATTGCCGCCGGTGCACTGTTGTGGTCGCAATTAGCACTTGTTGTTCTTCAACTTTCAGCAACCCCACAGCAGAAGGATCTTCTGAGAGACCAGGCAAGGTGGACAGCTGCTCAATTTCCTCAGTCTCCAAAGCAGCAATACCAAAAGCCCACCGGTACCCTTTTGGGTCTTTGAAGTACCCTCTCTTGAGGTAGTCTATGCCGAGAATGCATGGAGCCTCTGGACCAGTCACAATAGGGTGCTTTTGCCATTCCCTCCCAGTCAGGCTGATACTTCTGAGGGACTGACTGAAATATACCAGGCCATCAGGGTACACTGTGCACCGGTCTGCCTTATACTTCTGTGGGACTGATGTGCCAGGCCATCTGATCCACACAGTCCAGTAAATCCGATTGTCCCCTACCTCCACCTGGCTGGAGGCAGGGCCCCTCTAATGGTCATCACAGCATTGGACACTTAAGTCGGGGTAAAAGGGATTATTCTTCATTATCACAGGAGCTGGAGTAAAATCAGCTCTTCCACTCCATCTGGGAAACTGCTCACCAGAGACTGAAGCCGTAGCTCTCATGGGACGATCAGTCTTGGCCCTTGCTCCCCTCTTCAGTTCACTCACCCGTTCCTCCAAAGCTGAAGTAGGTTTTCCATCCCACTTTGTCATGTCTTCTCTGTGATCCAGCAGGTAAAACCATAGGGTACCCCATGGCGTATACCTTCTGTATCTCCTCTCTTGAACAATAGGACGCCTTTTGTTAATAGCTGAGACGTGTGTTGGTACACGTGAGGAGCTGGATAAATCAGATACATCGTCCCTCAATTTTTCGAGGTCCTGGGACAGTTTTTTCACAGCTGAGATGATGGAAGGGGTGAGATTGTCTTCGAACTCTCGGAGTTTATGAACCATTTCATCCACTGTTAGTGGTACTATGTCATTCCAGGTCACTGTTGCCAATGAATGGGCATATGATGACGGTGCATTCCGTGTAAGTTTTCGCCACATGGGTCGTGTACATTCAACTTCATCTGGATCTATAGGTGTATCCCCGTTATTCGGCTTGATGTGATAGATCATCTCTACGATGGCCGATTCCCTCAGAGACTGGATGCCTTTGTCTATAGTAGTCCACTTGGCCGAACGACTCGTAACATCGTCCTTGTACGGAAACCTTTCTTTCACAGCTGCCAAGAGCCTCCTCCAAAGGCTGAGGGACTTTTTCTCTCTTGCAATTGCTTTGTCAATTCCCCCTTCTCTAGCAAGTGATCCCAGCTGCTTGGCTTCTGTACCTTCTAGTTCGTGACCATCGGCCCCATTGTCCCAGCATCGGAGTAACCAGGTGATGATGTGCTCCCCTGGTTGACGGGTAAAATCTTTTCGCATATTCCGCAGCTCGGTTGAGGTCCGAGGTCGAGAAGTTACCTCTTCTTCTTCTTCTTCGTCATGTGATGATGACTCCTGATCAGATTCTGGACCGGGTGGTGAATTCATTGGTTCTTCATCTCGCTTCACCCTTTTTGCCTCCTTTTTGCTTGTTCTCTTGCGTACAGGGGCAACTGATATTGGTACGAATTGGTCCTCTGGTTTGGCTGCAGTGATTATCACTGTGGTTTGAGTAGCGACTGTACTTGTTGCTGGGGGTGGTGTAGCTGCTGTGCTTGGAGCTGGGGTAACCGCGCTGTCTGTTGCAGTTGAAGTTTGAGCAGCTGCTGTACTTGCTGCTGGGGTAGCTGCGCAGTTCATTGCAGCCAAAGTTTGAGTAGCGACTGTCACTTTGCCCTCAAATCCGCCGACATTCTTTTCCTTTTGAAGGTGCTGGATAGTGTTGAACAAGGCCCTGTAAGCATAGGCCAAGCCCCAGCACGTTGCCGTGATTTGTCCATCTCTGGTATGGCCAGAATGACCACACACCTCATTTAAGTGTTTTACTAATTCTTCTGGATTTTGCAGTTGTTCGGTAGTGAAATTCCAAAATACTGGAGGGGCCCACTGACCTAGATACTTGCCCATACTATCCCACACACCCTGCCACTCATGGCTGTCCAGCCTCTGGGAAAATCTCTCGGTCCTCCTACATCGTCGTTTGACCCCAGACAAGACCCAAACCTGAATCTGCTTAACTCTTGAAATCAGTAGTGGGCAAAACACACTCTGTATGCGTGTTAGCATGGTGATTCCCATCACCATCAGCAAACAAGTCTCAACAGCATTAAAAGGCCATTCAAAAAATTCAAAACTCTCAAATGTAAATGGTCTGGGGGGACGACTAGGAGGGTAAAAGGATGTCTCCTTCACAGGTTGAGCACCTGAGAAGGAGAAAAAACATGTGTAATTGCTAAGCACCTCCATCATATACCTCCCAAAGTATAAAGGTGGTGACCACACTGGGAACATAAGCCAGATCAGTTTCATGATCAATGATTCTATTGTATTACAAGTCATTACCATAAAGTACAATGGGATAAAAACCTTAGCCCAAGCCCCACACTTGAAAAAACACTAATACAGCAAATACCGGATGGACGTAAGATATGACATACTGAAACTGTGAGATCAAGAGGAAAAACCTTGAGAGCCAATAAATCAGCATTGTGACGAGTGACTATCAATCCAGTCAGATCTGTTCTTATCTCAACCCCTCGTGCCCCACGTTGGGCGCCAAAAAAGAACTGTCGTGGTTTAAACCCAGTCAGGTAACTTGTTCACTCACTCCCAGTGAGTGGTGCCGAGCTGACAACAATCGAGGTCCGTGTCCGTCTCCCCCCCGCCCTGCACCGGGGCTCTCCCTTTCCCCGCTCCCGGAGGAACGGGGAGGAGGATCGAGAGAGTGCAACTCCTACGGGTTGAGACAAGAACAGTCCAGCAACAAATCACCACCGCTACTATCAGCTAAAACAATGATAAGGGAAAATAACAAGGGAAGAGAATACGATACCACCGGCCAAGAAAGCGAGTTCCACCCGGAAGCCTGTGTCCTTCCGGGTAACTCCCAGTTACCCCCCACCCCGGGCATGACGTGCTGTGGTATGGAATACCTCCCCGGCTAGCCCGGGTCAGGCGCCCCGTCTCTGCTTCCTCACAGCTTCCCCTCCTCCCTGGCAGAGCATGAGCCTCACAGAGTCCTTGGTCAGGGTAAACATCACTTAGCAACAACCGACAACATCAGCTTCACCAACACTGTTCTCAAACTAGAAGTCAAAACACAGCACTGCACCAGTTAACACAAAGGAAAAAAACATGACTGCTACTGCTGAACCCAGGACACTATGCCTCTGCACCCCCTCTCACCACCCCTTCTTCACTCAACTGCACTATAACAAGAAGGAATAGACTAGAAACCACCAAGCCCATACCAGATGTCACAGACATTCAGGAAACCCATCAACCCAGCCTCTCAGAATCAAGCACATCATTGAAATGTTACTATCAACATTTAAGTACATGCTCTGAATTCTGAGGGGAGCATCAGCCTGTTTGCACAAGACAGTCAGTGATGGTGCGTCAAAAGGAGGGTTAAAACTCCTGCTACTGTACCAAGCCAATCAGCCATTCTGGAGCTAGGCTACCACTGGCCAGGGAAGTACAACTGTGCTCTGAGGCACACCCAAGGCGGGACACAGGGTGCTTCGCTGCCAGGACCTGAGGGGTTGGGAGGAGCTCCCAGAGCACATTTGCTCCCATCCTGCCTGAGGAGGTACCAACTCCCCAGCAGGCACCCTTGTGCCATCAAAACAAACATTTACTGAGAGCTAACACATTACATGCCCTGCAGGTTCCACTTTCCCAGATACTCCCGGAGGCTAGATAGAAGAAAACCTTTTTACCAGAACTGCCATGCACATCATCTGCTACAGCATCACTGCCAAGTGAGGGAACCCACGTGGCTCAGCCCTCACCAGATTCAGGACCCAAAAGCCCTGGCACTACAGGACCAGCACCCTCCTGCCTCCCAGCTATGTGCACTATGCAGTGCAAAACACTGGGGAACGTTTGCTTTACAGGAGAAAAAAAAAAAAAAAAACACCAAAACCACCATATTGCTGCTCTGCTTTGCCTTTATTAGCAAGAGGCATGTTTGCACTTGTGACATAATGAAATTACAATCAACAGCTAAGTATCTTTCTCCCAGCAGCAAACTCAAGGGCAAAGCAGGGTGGCTGTAGCCTGCCAGCAGCAGGGAACCTCAGCACCAGACTGTCCCACCGTCCTTCCATCCCACACAGCTGGACCCCAGATCCCTGCTGGGACACACTGGGAGCCACCTGTCAACTGCAGCCACATGGCCACCAGCATAAGTCTCCTTCCCAACACCCCCAACTGAGAAATAACTTCAGATGGGAATGAACTTTAAACTGTATTTGCAGTACATCTCTGGAAGCACACACAGGTGCAGAATGCCACTGTTCTGCAGCTGGCAATGCCGTGGAGATGAACACCCACCTCCTGCACTGAAAGATGGACACATCTGTCTGGCTGAGCCAACAAGGAAGCGCTGGAATGCACTTGCTCTTCACCAGCATGGTGGGACCCAAGCAAGACCTGCAGCATCTACCAGGAGAAAGAGAATCACCAGCACAAGCAGGGTGGTGCAGCTCACTGCCACACTGGGTGGCTGTGGAGTGGGAGCACATTGGGGCTTCCAGGTTAGTGGGATCCCCAACACTGCAGCAAGAGCTGTCGCCTCCTGGCCAACAGCAACAAGGGAAGCCCAACTCATCTCCCTGTTTGTTTGTTGGGGGTTTTTAAACTATCTGGCATTTGTCTTTCTCCTACACACAAACCGAACCTCGGGAGCAAACACATATGCACGAATCACAGATGAGAGACAAACTAGGAGGAGGGATGGGCAGCCCTGCTCCCTCCTGCCCTCACCTCACCCCACGGCGAGAGTCAGTTATGTTTAGGCACTGCTACGGTCTGCGGTGCCGCGCCCCCCCTCAAGGCGCGGCGCAGAATGCAGATTTTCCAGAAAACAGACCACATCTCCGTCAGAACCATTGGAGGCTGAGGCACCCAGGCCTGTGTACAGATGTTTTGATTCCCACCCTCCTGCCAGGACAGCCCTCGCCAGCCACACGCTGGATGCCCAGCCCAAATTTCAGCTGGCAAGAGCAGGGGTGAGGAGGGAAGGGCAACCCTTCTCCCTACGGGAGATATTCCTCCCTCCAGTCTCTCCTTGCTGGCCTCCCCCAGGGGCTCCCAGAATATCGTGGAGGAACACCTCACAATTAGAAAACAGAAGCAGCACAGGGGGGCATACCCATAGGCACTCCACTCCAGCCCCAGGGGATCTCCCAGGCAAAAGCCCCCGCAGTCAGTAGGCTGCAGGACAGGCGCAGCCCTACGAGCAGCATAGGGGTCCCACATGTGGCCAAGCAGATCAGGTGAGACCCAGCTTTGTTCATGGCCCAGCTCTCCCAACAGCTGGACATGGCCCCTGAAACCACACAAAGGACAAATGTTGGCCATGCTCTGGTGAAGGGAAGCAAAGCCATGAAACACTGCCTCTTCTCAGCCCATCCCTCCTGAACCACACCAATCTCTCCAGTGCAAACACACCTCCGGCTCCAGCACCGCAGCAGGGCCGGTGCACGCACCACCAGCACCTATGAGAAGATGGTTGCTGAAAACTCTCCCATCACAGATGAGCAAGCCTGACACCGGTGGAAAAAACAGTCACACAAGGGAGTCGAGCCCCAACAGTGTGTGAATAAAGTTGATGTAAAAGCCCACTAGTCATTTTTCAGCTTCTGCATGCAACATTTTTATTATTATCACTACTCTTATTATTTTGGACAGCAGGAGCCTTAACAGACAGGCTAATACAGCCAGGCACATGTTCATCGGTTGGAATTTAGCAATCCCTGCTGAAGCCATTCAACTGCTGACCAGGCCCAAAGTAAATCTGCTCCTCTGCACTGCTCTTGGCCTCTGGCATGACAGCAATGGGACTGGAGTTAAGGGTCAGAACAGATAAATAAAAGTGGGACACGACTCTGCCTTTGTCAAAGTGGCCACTACCCAGCCCCAGTTTGACAGGAGCCATGACAAGGCCAGGCAAAGGTGCCAGGCCCCACACTGCCTCTGCCAGCAAGCAGCACCTTGGCTCAGTCCTGCATGAACAAATAGCAAGCAGCAGGATGGGAGGGAGGGAGAGCATGGGCCTTCCACAGCTGAGGGCCAGTGCTACCAAGAGCTGCACCATTGCCTTGCAGGAGAGGGGCTGCAACAGACTTCCTGCTGCCCACTGCTCCCAAAACCACCGTTTGAAAAGAGGTGTGTGTGAGAGAGAAAATAGAAATACAGCAAAGCAACCTCTGCATCCAGGCACAGAGTTCCTTTCCCCTTTAATATGCCTTTTCTTTGCTTTTGTTTCTAGTCGAAGGCAGCCTGCAGAGCAGGACCCAGGCTCATGAAGCCAGTGCAGGGAGAGAGCCCTCAGCCAGGAGGCTGAGTGGGAGGCCCCGGGGCCAGCGCAGCCCCGTGGGGGGGCTATGGGGGCCGGGGCACTCTGCTCCACCACCACCTTCCACCCGGCTGCTCCCTAACCCTGGCTGGTGTCACAGCCAAAAAGCCACACTCTCTTTCTTATGCTTGACACCGGACCAGACAGTGCTGAATTTTTAATGCTGCCGAGGGCTCCGTTACATAATAAAGGGGAAGCAGGCACGGGGGGCAGCCAGCGGGGTGCCCGCTCCCCCGGCTCCCCAGCAGACCCCCACACCCCTGACCTGCTGCTTACCACCAGTGCTGCAGGACAGGGCACGCGCAGTACCCATCAGAGCTTGTACCTGGCTGGGAGCCTTGCACAAACTTTTTTCAAGCACTTGGAGGGGTGATGCCAAAAGCTTTCCCCTCCTCTCTGCTAGAGCTCGGCTGGGAAGTAGTTTAAAAGCAAAGTTCACAAGCATGTTAACTGCATGGTCTCGTATGTTCTGTACACGCATCTGCACTACTCCTCACAATAATACCCTAAGACTGTAAATCTATAACCACTGCAACGATTTAGTGATTAAAAACATGATAACATATTGTGTAGCTGCAAACCAGGGAATCCCTGCTAACTCTCCTCCAAGATACAGGAACAAAAATACAGAAAATGTGTTGCTCACAGCAGTCTTCCTAAACTCAATGGAAAGATTTTAATAATAGTAATGAAATAAAAACAAACAAACAAAAAAAAAGCCAACCCCAAGCCCTAGACATCAGAAAAGACTGGGGAAAAAAATAAATTACAATTTTAAATACAATTCTTGCCCTAACAAATTACTATCTAAACATTCCCCTTCCCCCCCCCCCCTTTTTAAGTTTGTTGTAACTGGAATAACTGGTCTTGTGTGATGTCTTGCATATTCAAAGTGCTTTGTAATAGGATATGGAGACCAAACCTTATTTTCCTAAACTCAATGGGTTTTATTTTTAACCCTTCCCCCCCCCATTTTTTTTCCTTTTATCTTCCCTCCTCCCCCTTTCTCTCCTAACGGGGGGTGTGGGGCGAAGCAAAAGGAAGAAAGGGCTTTAAGCTGTAAAAAAAATACCTGAAAGGGGAGACTAAAATTTCTGATACAGTGAGGAAAGCCAAAT
The DNA here is from genome assembly GCF_028554395.1 of Pezoporus wallicus. Lineage (NCBI taxonomy): Eukaryota > Metazoa > Chordata > Aves > Psittaciformes > Psittacidae > Pezoporus > Pezoporus wallicus. The sequence goes on from NW_026637329.1 coordinate 24,802, forward strand.
ATTTTTGTATATATTTTTTATTTTTTTTTAAAGGCAGCTGTGGGAGTTCTGGCCTGTGAGCAGCCAACTTGTCCCTATTCTCTCTATTCTCTTATTTCCTCCATCGCAGAATCCCTGCACCTTCAGTGGGATTCAAACTCAATGTGACCCTAAGGAAGGAGTCACTGAGCCTTCAGAAAATTGTTCCATATTAAATGGAGGCTTCAAGCCCAGCTTGAAAGAGAAACATGCTTTCTCGGAGAAAAAAAAAATATATATATAGATAGTAAAAAGAAAAGTGAGGAAAGGGAACTTAACAATTTAAAATAATAATAATAGTTAATAGCAATAGAAAAAAAAACCAAACAAACAACAAAACCACAACAAACAAACGCAACCTAAATGATAAATATCGCACCCGAAGCCCGCGGATGCGTACCACACGCGTGCAGAGCCGCACGGCTGCCGGCCGCGGCCCCGCGGACCCCGGCTTCGCTCGGGAGAGCTGGCTCAGAAGCCGCCTTCCCTCCACGGGAGAGGAGCACAGTTTATTCAGAGAAATCAATAAGAAAGAGCATTTACTAATATTTAGATAAGCACCGTACGATTCAGCATTAAACAACTAAAAACTGAAAGCGAGAAGGGGGGATCGGCTTACAGCGCTGTTGGCTATTTCACCTCCACATCCCCCTAGCCGCATTCTTCCCAAAACCGAGCCTGCCCGCGGAAAACAAAAATCAGAATTACTCGGGCTCGCCAGGCCGCTCAGGGGCCACTCGAGTACTTCTTCACCCCTTTGTTCTTCGGCGCGCCCGCAGGGTATGCCCGAGCGGCCTCTCTCCGAGCGGGGTCCTGGAGAGCACCGGGCCCCCGCCGCCTGCACCCAGCCACGGACAAAGCCGCGCCACTCCGCGCCCCACGGCCATGGCCGCCAGGCAGGGCGGGGGCTCCGCAGGCGAGCAGCGGCCCCCATGGTGCCTGCACCGGCGCGTCCCCAGCGACAGGTGGGGCTCCGGGATGGCGACCGGCACAAAGTTTGCTAGGGGATCCCGAGGCGGTGGGTGGGAGCAGGCGGGAAGAGAAACGGAATCAGCCCCATGCAAAACGGCCCAGGCGCCCGGAGCAGGAGACAGTGCAGAAAAGTTGCCACTTACGCGGTCACTGCTCCGGCGGCGCTGACAATCCCGAGTAGCAACGCGAGGTCTCCAGATCCCATGCAGGCTGCGGCAGCGGAGGCGCGCTCGGCGGAGGGGCCCGGGGCGGCGGCGGCGGCGGCGGCAGCAGCAAGAGCTAGGGGCAGCAGCCAGAACCGAGAGCAGCTGCTGCTGCCGCCGCCGCGGCTGCCCGGCTGCGGCATCGTTGTCGGGGAGTTTGCAATCCCCTGGAGAGAGGAGGCCGCAGGCGACGGCGACGGCAACGGCAGCAGCAGTCGGAGTGGAGCGAACAGTAGGATTAGCAATCACCAAGTGGAAGCACCCAAACTTAGATGTAATGATTGGAAAAAAAAACTCTTTGGATCTTTATTCTGCTAATTAGTTTCCTGCAAAAAAAAAAAAAAAAAAAAAAAAAAAAAAAAAATGGCTGAGTGTAGTGCGCATGTGCCTCATTACGCAGGCACGACGGGAAGGGCTAATTAGCCACCTTCTGGATCAATAAGATTCAGCCTAGGAAGTGGGGAAGAGTGCTAGGGATTGGGCGCTGGCCTGCAGCAGCAGCAACAGCAGCGGGGGGAGGAGAAGGGAATACGTGGGTTGCAGAGTGGCTCCGCACCGTCCTGCGATGGTGGGATGTTCCGTGGGACCACCTGTCCCCGCGCCCGGAGCAGGGCCAGGCCGGCTACTGCCGAAGTTTCCCTGGAAATGGCCGGGAAAGTTGCATTGGTAGTGAAACGCAACTTTGTGCTCGCGCTGCCCCAGCCCCTCTCGGGGCAGGGCGCGGAGCCTGGCGGAGCGGCTTTGCGGTTTCTCGCGGCATGTGGCCCCGCGGCCTCCGGCCCTGCGGAGCGGCACGCGCCCACTCGGACTTTGCGGCTGCCCTTCCGAGGCGGGACATCAGATCGGTACGGCTGCGCCTGGCCTCGCTGGGAGCTGGATTATAGGTTTCACCAGCTATCGTTGGTAATAGCTTTGTCGTTTTCTAAAAAAAAGAAAAGCTAAAAGTTATTGTAGAAAAGGCTTTTTTTGTTCCTCGCACGATGTCCCTTTTGTGAGCTTAATGCTATACCGGGGTCTCTATAGTCCTGGGCAGTGGGGAACTCAGGAGGCGGCTGTGCCTCTGCCTTTTTTCTTTCTTGCTCTTTTCTTTTCCATCTTTTTTTTTTTTTTTTCTTCTTCTCCCCCTGTTATAAATCTGGCTCAAATAAATTGACGAGAGCCAGACCAATGAATCAAATCGGTTTATTGAGCAAGCGACAACAAGCAAAACAGCACTGGGCAGCCGAGGCGTCTCCCGCTCCGCCAAAGGCACGCGCCCCACTTCCCCAAAGTCACTGGTTTTATACTCTTCTTCATCCGATATACGTGTCACCTCCTGGCGTCCTCTGCGTCTGTGTGATCTGTAGATAAGGGATCTCATTCTGTCTCCCGGTGGGTGTGGGAGGAAGGCTCCTTATGGCCTTCCCCATGCATCGTTTACTTTAACGGATACCCGCGGTCTATAAGCAACATGTCAAAGCACCGTAATTTTCCAATAAGCAAGAAAGTAACTCCTAAGCAAGCAAGATTTGATTAACAAACAGGAATTTACTCATTACAATCCCCCTTTTTCTGTTTACCATTTTGTTCATCAAATCTTTGGAGTGCCGCGTGGTTTAAAATTAAGGCGTCTTCTACTGCAGATTCCTTATCTAGTGGCTGGTATTGAGCCCTAATGAGCATCAAGTGGGCAGCCTCTAGCCTGCTTTTCACAATTGCAATCACTTTGTTAAACACACAGGGGCCAAAAGTTAGTCCCAGAATTACCAATATTAAGGGCCTTGCAATGGTAGACAGTAATGTAGTCAACCATGGAGAGTAATTAAACCGTGACTCATACCAACTTTGTTGGGCTTCTCGCTCCCTTTTTCTTTTTTTTCTAGTCCTTCTCGTAGCTTGGTCATGGTATCTCTTACAATTCCAGTATGATCAGCATACACACAACATTCTTCCTTAAGTGCGGCGCAAAGCCCTCCTTGTTGTAGGAGCATTAGGTCTAATCCTCTTCGATTTTGTAACACTACTTCAGATAGCGACCGATACAGATTTTTCTAGGGCACTTATGGATTGTTCAATTCTGACTAAGTCCTCATCTACAGCCATTCTTAAGGTGTGAAATTCTTTACTTTGTTTTACTAATTAGGCTATTCCTGTACCTACTCCTGTACCTCCCAAAATCATTAAAGTGGCTATTGTTAATGCAGTGAAAGGTTCTCAAGTAAACAGGTGATGGTCTTGGGCAGTCTGGTGGTCATACATAAAATTTTCAGGATGGTAAAGAATTTTTGGTATTATCATTACTTGGATACAAAAAAATCTGAGGAATCATTAAATAATTCTAGCGACAGGCAAGGTGTTACACCTATGTTTGAGCAAACCCACTTGGCGTTTTTGGCTGGTAATAACCACTTAGCTGTTTTTTTCTGTTTAGCAGCAATTGTATTAACTTCACATAGTTATCCCATAACATAGCCAGCAATGTTTGGTTAGGTTGGGATTGGTGGCATTTAACAACTGGTAACTAGCTTCCATTAATTTCCAAAGAAAGTTGTCTCCATTACTGTCCTTAGGATTTTGAGTGTCATTTAATACGAGATTCATTGAGTTGTTGGAAATTATTGTGTCATTTTTAACCCCCACTTTGTCTATTTTAGGAATTTCCTCTGATGGTTTTTCTGCT
>NW_026637330.1:0-2846 GCF_028554395.1 Pezoporus wallicus
CTATGTAGGACAGGCTGAGGGTCAGGAGGGACTGGGGGGGGACAGAGGAACACTGTCATGGACAGGGCACCCCAAAGCCACCCCCTGTGCCCCACTCTGGCCCAGCCGTACCCCAGACCTGCCCCAGCGGGTAGGACAGGCTGAGGGTCAGGAGGGACTGGAGGGGGACAGAGGGACACTGTCATGGACAAGGCACCCCAAAGCCATCCCCTGTGCCCCAAACCTGCCCCATTGCACCCCAACACCCACCCCACCATGTAGGACAGGCTGAGGGTCAGGAGGGACTGGGGGTGCACAGAGGGACACTGTCATGGACAGGGCACCCCAAAGCCATCCCCTGTGCCCCAAACCTGCCCCATTGCACCCCAACCGCCACCCCCTATGTAGGACAGGCTGAGGGTCAGGAGGGACTGGGGGGGGACAGAGGGACACTGTCATGGACAGGGCACCCCAAAGCCACCCCCTGTGCCCCACTCTGGCCCAGCCGTACCCCAGACCTGCCCCAGCGGGTAGGACAGGCTGAGGGTCAGGATGGACTGGAGGGGGACAGAGGGACACTGTCATGGACAGGGCACCCCAAAGCCATCCCCTGTGCCCCAAACCTGCCCCATTGCACCCCAACCCCCACCCCACCATGTAGGACAGGCTGAGGGTCAGGAGGGACTGGGGGTGCACAGAGGGACACTGTCATGGACAGGGCACCCCAAAGCCATCCCCTGTGCCCCAAACCTGCCCCATTGCACCCCAACCGCCACCCCCTATGTAGGACAGGCTGAGGGTCAGGAGGGACTGGGGGGGGACAGAGGGACACTGTCATGGACAGGGCACCCCAAAACCACCCCTGTGCCCCACCCGTACCCCAGACCTGCCCCAGCGGGTAGGACAGGCTGAGGGTCAGGAGGGACTGCGCAGGCGGGCACGGGGACCCCACATCACGGCCACGGGCGCACCCACGTCCCCTGCACCCCAAGCGCAGCACCCACCAGGGCCACCAGGTTCCAGGGGTGCTTGCGGCGGAAGTCCCCGCAGCAGCTCAGCACGATGAGCGAGATGAAGAACACGGCGTAGGACACGTAGTAGGTCCACACGTTGCGCTGCACGAAGCCCTTCACCCCTTTGAAGAAGGTGAAGGCGGCCACGAAGGCGAAGGTGACGCTCAGCTGCACCGTGAGCACCAGGAACACCTTGGGGGGGGGGGACACAGGGTGACAGCGTGGCACCGGCCCCCCCGGCGGCCCCCAGGGACGGGGCAGCTCTTACCTTGCGGATGAAGGCCTGGCGCACGCTCTTGTCGTCCCAGTGCGCCGAGGGGAAGTCCTGGTTGTCATAGTACGAGGGGGGCCCGTCCTCGTGGTAGGTGCTGTGCAGGGGGGCTGCGGGGAGGAGGGGGGCAGGGGTGCCAGGGGGGCGGGGGGCCTGCCCGCCCTTGCCCTGCCCCTGCCCTGCCTGCCTGCCCCTGCCCTGCCTGCCCCTGCCCTGCCCTGTCCTGCCTGCCCTTCCCTGCCCACTCACCCACTCTGAGGAGCAGGACTCCGGGTCTCCATGGCCCCGGGGGGGGCCAGGATGTGGCTGCAGGCACCGAGGGGAGAGCAGAGATGGGCTTGGGAGCGATCCAGGAGTTGGGAGGACCCTGGGGCTGGGGTCCGGACCCGTGGGGGTCCCAGGGGCTGGGAGGGCACCCAGGGCCTGGGGTTTGGACCCATGGGGGGTCCCAGGGGCTGGGAGGGCACCCAGGGGCTGGGGGGGCACCCAGGGGCTGGGGTTTGGACCCATGAGGGGGTCCCAGGTGCTGGGGGGGGCACCCAGGGGCTGGGGTTTGGACCCATGAGGGGGTCTCAGGTGCTGGGGGGGCACCCAGGGGCTGGGGTTTGGACCCATGGGGGCCCAGGGGCTGGGGGGGCACCCAGGGGCTGGGGTTTGCACCCATGGGGGGTCCCAGTGCCAGGGGGTTCCTGAGCTCTGTGCCCCCAGGTTGGGGCTCCCTCGCTCCCTGCACCGGGCTGACCCCCCCCCCCCCCGGGGCTGGGCTCAGGACCCGCCCCCCCGGTGCCCCCCCGGTACTCACAGTCCTGGTCCCCGGGCACCATGGGCTGCGGCTGCGCGTAGGGCGGCTGCGCGTAGGGACCCTGCGGGTACGGCCCCGGCGGCGGGTACGGCCCGGGCGGGAAGGGCCCCGGGACCGGGTACGGAGCCGCCGGAGCGGGGAAGGGCCCCGGGGCCTGCGGGAAGGGCGGCAGCGGGAACGGCCCCGCGGGGAACGGGGGCTGCGGGAAGGAGGGGGGGCGGCGCCCGGCATCCCTCCCCCCACCAGGAAGCTCTTCTCGTGGGACATCGGCGGGCAGCGACCTGCGGGGGGAGACGGAGGTCGGGGGGGGAACGGCACCCATGGGGGGGCGGCACCCATTGATACCGGCACCCATGGGGGAGCGGCACCCATTGATACCGGCACCCATGGGGAACGGCACCCATTGATACCGGCACCCATGGGGAACGGCACCCATGGGGAACGGCACCCATTGATAACGGCACCCATGGGGAACGGCACCCATGGGGGAACGGCACCCATGGGGGAGCGGCACCCATTGATAACGGCACCCATGGGGAGCGGCACCCATTGATACCGGCACCCATGGGGAACGGCACCCATGGGGGAGCGCACCCATTGGGAACGGTGGGGAGGGCACCCATTGATGGGGAGCGGCACCCATTGATACCGGCACCCATGGATACCGGCACCCATAAACGGTACCCATGGGGGAGCGGCACCCATTGATAACGCACCTATGGGGACGGCACCCGCACCCATTGATACCGGCTGGGGAACGGCACCCATTGATACCGGCACC
>NW_026637331.1:0-28299 GCF_028554395.1 Pezoporus wallicus
GGAGCAGTACCTCACAAGGTGCAAGGAGAAGAAGCAGGAGCTGGAGAAGGCAGTGAAGGAGCTGGAGATGCAGCGCGATGAGCTGAAGTTTCGCCGGCCCCCAGACACAAGCAGGTGCTGCTGGCCTCCGGACACTCATGCCAAAGGGGCCGGCACCCTTAGGGGCAGGGGGACACGTGCATGGCAGGTGTCCCAAGAGGGCAGCCCTTCCTTTGTCACCCTGCGGCTGCCCACCCCTCCCGCACTGGGAGGCTTTCTGAGCAGAGTGCTGCCGCTGGCAGAGCACGCAAAGCTCCTGCGCTGGCAGCAGGAGGAGCCTTGCTCCTTGCCTGGCATGGGAAGTGGGAGCAGCAGCAGCGTGGGGTTGAGTTGCAGGCAGCATCTCTGCTCTGCGCTTGGGGGCAGGGGAGAAGCTGGGCAGCAGCTTTTGCAACAGCTTTGGGGTGTCTGCACCCCTGTGCCGTTGTATGGATGTGACCGTGGTTGGCTCCAGGGGGCTGGTGGAGGAGCTGAGGACGAGGCTGCAGCGGGAAGAGGCTCGGCTGGAACAGGGGCGAGCCCAGCTGCTGAGGAGCCAGGAGACGCTGCTGGACTTTGAAAACGCACTTGACAACCTCTTCGTCCGGCTGCGGGGCATCACCGTGCCTGGCCAGGTACCCGCCCAACGCTGGGCTGAGCAGAGCCCAGGCTCTGCTTGGTGCTGCAACGGCACCGTGTGGTGACACTTGGTGCAGCGACCATCACCCCAAGGGGCTCGTTCTCCCCACCAAGGCTGTTCCCTCTCTGACTCCAGGAGCATCCTGTCAAGGCCATGGCAGTGGACGAGAAGCTCCGGCAGTGTGAGCAGAAGCTGCAGTACCTGGTGCAGCGGGTGGCTGACCTGCCCCCCTCCAGCCACAGCGAGGATGATGAGGTGCACGGCGGCTCCATCCCTGCTGCGCTCTTTGGGGACCCGCACAGGCTTTCCCGGGTGGCCCGTGCCAAGCCATCCTCCCAGCTGGAGGATGGAGGTGCTCGAGGGAAGAGGCACGGAGCAGCTCAGGCCCAGGTGGCCCCGGGCTCTGTGGGGTGTTCCCTACCAGGGGCACATGGAGCTTGGGCACCCCTTTGCTTGTAACACCCGCCTCCCCTTCAGCTATGAACACAGGCTCTCTTTCACAGACTTTTGTGAAGGTCAGGCAGCTGCTGGAGGAAACCCTCATGGCCGATCCACGGAACCGGAAGGTTTCCTTGGAGGACACGGGCGTGGGGCTCCAAGGTAGGAAAGGGGACACATCCCACGGCAACTGCCCCAGCCAGCCCCTGCCTCCTGGCATTTCTGGCTGTCCTTGCCCATCTCCCACTGTCCCAGCAGAGCCCAACCCAGGAGTTGCTGCAGGCGTTGGGGCTGACCGCGCTTGGCTCCAGGCCTTTGAGCATAGTGCTGGTTTTCTGTGTGCATGTGGGAGACTGGAGGCAGATGGTGGCTTGGGGAGCGTAGAAGCACCACAGGAGCAAGGGGGATGCTGTGGTGCAAGCGGGGAGAGCCTCGTCTTCAGAACCACTTGGCTGTGAATCTTCTTCACAGCCAGGGCTTGGCTCTGCCAGTGGCCTCCTCCTATGGGAGCTGCCGGCTCCTCCTGGGGACACAGGCACAGCAGAGGCAGCCCCACAGACCCTCCCCAGCCCGCTCCTCTCCGCTCTCTCCTCCAGACGATTTTGATATCCCTGACAACCACAGTGGCCTTGTCCTCACCAGAGAAGCCATCAAGAAGCAAGGGCTGGACTTGATCGAAAGCAAGAAGAAAAGCAAGAGGAAGTAGCGGTTGCTCCCCGAGACCTGGGGATGCCCCAGAGCACCCGTTGTGCACTTTTGCCTCCTGTTAATAGAGGAGATGTTTTTCATTCCATCGGATGCGCTTGGTGGGCTTTGTGTGACTGCAGGTGTGGGGATTCTATTGCCAAAACGTAGCACAAGCTGTGGTTTTGAAAGGAAGCTCCAGAAGGAGCATGATGTGCCAGTGACCACGTGGAATGGAGCGTCCCAGAACCAAGAGCCCAACAGGTACTTTCTTCTGCAATCACACTGCAGAAGACAACCCACCCATCTCCTGCCCCTGTCCTGTTCTCATGTGCTTACCGCAGCCAGGGGGGTGAGCTGAACTTCTAGGAACTACATCATAGATAGCCTGCATAGAAGAGCCAAAATTAAAACACCCAATGCCTCCTCCCACAACAGTGTGCCAGGACAAAAAGCTCTTGCTGGGCATCACCTACACATGGTGAGCACCAGATAAGCCCCACCGACACGCCAACCTGCCCTTTCTTAGCCACCCAAAACTCCATCCCTCCACATGGAAGGGAACCAAGGAAAAGCTAGGGTGGAATGTGGGCATTGGCAGCAGCAGAATGGGAGGAAGCCCTGGGGTGGTGAGGCAGCAGGAGGCCTGCCACACTTGAAAAACACTAATACAGCCAATACCGGATGGACGTAAGATATGGTATACTGAAACTGTGAGATCAAGAGGAAAAACCTTGAGAGCCAATAAATCAGCATTGTGACGAGTGACTATCAATCCAGTCAGATCAGTTCTTATCTCAACCCCTCGTGCCCCACGTTGGGCGCCAAAAAGAACTGTCGTGGTTTAAACCCAGTCAGGTAACTTGTTCACTCACTCCCAGTGAGTGGTGCCGAGCTGACAACAATCAAGGTCCGTGTCTGTCTCCCCCCCCTGCACCGGGGCTCTCCCCTTCCCCGCTCCCGGAGGAACGGGGAGGAGGATCGAGAGAGTGCAACTCCTACGGGTTGAGACAAGAACAGTCCAGCAACAAATCACCACCGCTACTATCAGCTAAAACAATGATAAGGGAAAATAACAAGGGAAGAGAATACGATACCACCGGCCAAGAAAACGAGTTCCACCCGGAAGCTCCTGTCCTTCCGGGTAACTCCCAGTTACCCCCCACCCCGGGCATGACGTGCTGTGGTATGGAATACCTCCCCGGCTAGCCCGGGTCAGGCGCCCCGTCTCTGCTTCCTCACAGCTTCCCCTCCTCCCTGGCAGAGCATGAGCCTCACAGAGTCCTTGGTCAGGGTAAACATCACTTAGCAACAACCGACAACATCGGCTTCACCAACGCTGTTCTCAAACTAGAAGTCAAAACACAGCACTGCACCAGTTAACACAAAGGAAAAAAACATGACTGCTACTGCTGAACCCAGGACAGATGGAAACCTAGCTGAACTGAGAGACATAAAGTATGTTTTTTGTCAAAATGTATTCAGTAGAATATATATGTTTATGTTCATCATGACTGTCAGAAAGGGGCAGGAAAACAGGTGTGCAGCTGTTCTATGACCTTCATACTTGGCCTCACCAGGGCACTTGGCCAACACTTTCAGCATGGACAAAAGTGATATCATGAGAAACTGCACGGCCCCACAAATAAACAGTTACAGAGCTGGCATGAAGTCAGTTGTTTTTTAAGGGTGTAAAAGCAGGACCCTCCTGTAGCCAAATCCAAATCCTCAACTATGGGTGGATGCACTGCATAGGAATTTTCCCAGTTACCTGATACAGTAACTGTAGCCAATTCTCCTGATAGCTTCCGGAGAGGGCCCACATTGTCCATAGTCTGTCTTTTATTTGCAGTGTACCTATAGAATCCCTTCCTCTTATCTTTCACATCCCTAGCCAAGTTTAATTCTAACCGGGCCTTAGCTTTCCTAACCGGGTCCCTCGCTTCCAGGACAACATCCCTGTATTCTTCCCAGGCCACCTGTCCTTGCTTCCACCTTTTATAAGCCTCTTTTTTCATTTGAATTTTCCTCAGCAGCTCCTTATCCATCCAAGGAGGTCTCCTGGCCCTGCTCCTGCACTTCCTTCTAGTTGGGATGAAACACTCCTGAGCTTGTAGCAGGTGAGCCTTGAATATCAACCAACAGTCTTGGACCCCCTTGCCCTCTAGGGCTATATCTCATGGAACCTTACTGAGCATATTCCTGAAGAGGCCAAAGTCTGCTTTCTTGAAGTCCAGGGCAGTGAGCTTGCTGCACACTCATCTCACTGTCCTGAGGATCTCAGGCTCCACCATCTCATGATCAACTACAACCAAGGCTGCCCTGGAGTGTCACATTTCCAATCAGCCCTTCCCTGCTAGTGAGCATGAGGTTAAGCATGGCTCCTCTCCTTGTTGGCTCCTCTATTACTTGTAGAAGGAAGTTGTCTTCCACACAATCAAGGAGCCTCCTGGATTGCTTCTCCCTGGCCGTACCATCCCTCCAGTAGATGGATGAAGTGGGTAGTTGAAGTCCCCCATGAGAACAAGGGCCTGCGAGTGTGAGGCTGCTCCTATCTGTCTATAGAGCACTTCATCCACAGAGTACTCTTTATCAGGCGGTCTGTAACAGATACCCACAGTAATGTCTCCCATAGCTCTTCTCCCGTTAACCCTGACCCACAGACAGAGTTCCATATTCTCCACCCTATCTCTAACATAAATAGCAACTCCCCCTCCCCATCTGCTGGGCCTGTCTTTTCTAAAGAGCCTGTAACCTTCCATTCCAACACTTCAGTTATAGGAGCCATCCCACCATGTTTCTGTGATACCTATTATATCATATCCCCGTAGATGTGCACACATCTCTAATTCCTCTTGTTTGCTCCCCATACTACAGCCATTTGTATAGAGGCATCTGAGCCGAGCTCCAAATGAAGCCACCTCATTGGCTGGAATATCTCTACATTGCTCTGAGCATTTATTATAGGTGCTGGCAACTGACTGGGTGTGTTGGGATGGAATGATTCCCCCTCCCCCAACACATCTAGTTTAAAGCTTTCTTGACCAGCCTGGCAAGCTTCCTGCCAAAACTGCTGTTCCCTTTTGTTGTCAGACCAGCTCCACCAGCCTCCACCAGACCTGGCCTCCCAGATTGTGTCCCATGTTCTAAATACCCAAACCCCTGACTATGGCACCACCCTTCTAAACATTTATTAACCTGGCCAATGCTCCTAGCCTTTTTAAGATCCTGCCCTTTATCCTAGAGAATTGATGAAAATAATGTTTGAGCTCCAGATCCCCCAACCACCTCCCCAAGGTCTCTGTAGTCCTTCTTAATGTTCTCCAGGCTAATGCTGTCTACATCACTAGCACCCACATGGACAACTAGAAGTGGGTAATAGTCAGTGGGACTTATTAGACCAGGCAGCCTCTCTGCAACATCCCTGATCTGAGCCCCTGGTACGCAGCACACCTCCCTTGAGACTGGGTCAGGCTGACAGATGGGTGCCTCTGTGCCTTTCAAAGTAGAGTCCCCTACTACTATGACCCAGCACTTTTTCCTGGCAGCACCAGTAGTGATCTTCTTTAGCAGTGCATCAGCAGGTTATTCATGCTGCGAATGTGTTTCCTCATTAGCCCCCTGCAGAACTGCAAAGCTGTTCTGGATGGGGACATCAGATTCAGGAGGAAGCCCCTTACTTTTAATTGTCCTCTTCCTCCTTTTTTTGTTGGGTTTTGATACTATTTCCCAGCTTCCTGGGTTAACAGCTTCCTTCTTTCCTCCATGAGCTACAGTGGATGCTTGAGGCCCCTGCACAGTTTGGGCCTGGAGCAAGCAGTCCTGCTTCCTCTCGGCTTCCCTGACATCTTTTAGCCTATTGACAGCGTCCCGCAGCTCAGCCACCTGCTGCAGGAGGACCTCCACCAGGGAGCACCAGGTGCAGCCCTGCCCATTGTGCACCCTCGCCTCAAGAGACTAGCGCAGGCACTCTCCACTCTGAGCTCTGAGCTGCAGACTCCCCTCTCATCGGCTCTGTCTCGGTGCTTACACTGGCTACCGCCAGGGCAGCCAAAGAGCTCCCAGACTGGGCCCTGGTCATACGACGAGTGCTCCCAATCCTGCTCACCTGCACACCCAAACTACCACACCACACCCTAATCGCTGACGCTCCCTGGGGCGGGTTTTTAACCCGTCAGGGTTGGTGCCGTCTGTCCTGGCACAGTCCACTGTGAGTCAGCTTCTCGTGTCAGCTGAGCTGCCGGCTCCTGGGCAAGTCTTGTCAAGGACCTGAGGCTCTCTCGGTAGCTTTTGCTGCTCTGAAGTGAGGCTCCTGGATGTTGAGCTTCCCCCATCTCAGGTGTTGAAGGCGTCCTCTCTAGAGCTACTCAACTCAGCAATTCAACGTTAATTAACACTACTTAAAATTGATTCTACTTATTTATAAAGGATTAAATTTACTTTTGTGATTTTGTGCCTCCTTGTCACAAATCCCCCCTTTTTTTGTCCTTTTGCAAATTCTTTTGCAACATTTTATATACTACCATTACAATCTAAAGTCTTTTTGAAATATTTTCCTCTTTCTACTTGATGCTTGATTTCATTTCTTTTCCAATCTTCATAATTTATCATAGATCATTTACAACACCAGAAGGAACATTGTATCATACCACAAGTAATCAATATTGAAACAATTAATATTAATATTCCTGCAACCAGTTGCCTCAGCCAGGAGAGATTAGGTAATTCTTAGGACTTGGGGGTATTGGTCGATGAGAAAATGAACATGAGCTGGCAGTGTGTGCTGGCAGCCCAGAAAGCCAACGGTATCCTGGGCTGCATCAAAAGGAGCATGACCAGCAGACTGAAGGAGATGATCTTGCCCCTCTACTCTGCTCTCATGAGACCTCACTTGGAGTATTGTGTACAGTCCTGGTGTCCTCAACATATAAAGGACATGGGACTGTTGGAACAAGTCCAGAGGAGTGCCACGAGGATGATCAGAGGACTGGAGCACCTCCCGTATGAAGATAGTCTGAGAAAGTTGGGGCTGTTCAGCCTGGAGAAGAGAAGACTGTGTGGGGACCTCATAGCAGCCTTCCAGTATCTGAAGGCTGCCTATAGGGATGCTGGAGAGGGACTCTTCACTAGGGACTGTAGTGATAGGACAAAGGTTAATGGGTTCAAACTTAAACAGGGGAAGTTTAGACTGGATATAAGGAGGAAGTTCTTTAGTGTAAGGATGGTGAGGCACTGGAATGGGTTGCCCAGGAAGGTTGTGAATGCTCCATCCCTGTCGATGTTCAAGACCAGGTTGGACGAGGCCTTGGGTGATATGGTTTAGTGTGAGGTGTCCCTGCTCATGGCAGGGGGTTGGAACTAGGTGATCTTAAGGTCCTTTCCAACCCTAACTATTCTATGATTCTAACCATAAAGCTAACTTTATCCATATTTCTCCAAAACCCCAAGAAGTATCATCCTTGATCATTTCATGAAATATCTTAGTTTGTTTCCAAATTTCCTCCAGATCTGTTTCAATTTTGCCTCTTTGATCTATATAGGAACAGTAAGTTTCATTGATTATGGAACAAACTCATCCTTGTGAAGCCAATAACATGTCTAGAGCCATTCTGTTTTGTAATACCACTTTAGATAGGCTAGCTATCTCTTTTTGTTCCACTTGGATTATATCAGTAGTTTTACTTTCTATTTCCTCTATGGTTGCTGAGATATTGTCGTGGTTTAAACCCAGTCAGGTAACTTGTTCACTCACTCCCAGTGAGTGGTGCCGAGCTGACAACAATCAAGGTCCGTGTTCGTCTCCCCCCCCTCCCTGCACCGGGGCTCTCCCCTTCCCCGCTCCCGGAGGAACGGGGAGGAGGATCGAGAGAGTGCAACTCCTACGGGTTGAGACAAGAACAGTCCAGCAACAAATCACCACCGCTACTATCAGCTAAAACAATGATAAGGGAAAATAACAAGGGAAGAGAATACGATACCACCGGCCAAGAAAACGAGTTCCACCCGGAAGCTCCTGTCCCTCCGGGCAACTCCCAGTCACCCCCCACCCCGGGCATGACGTGCTGTGGTATGGAATACCTCCCCGGCTAGCCCGGGTCAGGCGCCCCGCCTCTGCTTCCTCACAGCCTCCCCTCTTCCCTGGCAGAGCATGAGCCTCACAGAGTCCTTGGTCAGGGTAAACATCACTTAGCAACAACCGACAACATCGGCTTCACCAACGCTGTTCTCAAAACTAGAAGTCAAAACACAGCACTGCACCAGTTAACACAAAGGAAAAAACATGATTGCTACTGCTGAACCCAGGACAGATATTTACAATTGCCTTCTCTAACTCACTTACTCCCAAAGATGGAATTAGCCCTCTTACAAAACTATGAAATTCTGTGTTCCATTCGGCAATAGGCTTCAACCCTTGCTTAATCCGTTTAACGAAACTGCTAACCCAGGTTCCAGAAGGATATATGTCAATAGTAGTAGGATTGGGTATCACAGCACCTAAGGTGCTTGCCCCCTTCCAGTTGGGGGGCAGAGTCTTATAAGCATTTTCTCCACATAACCAATACATACTTTCCCTTCAGGAACTGGCCACCACTGAACTACAACACCATCTATATTAATAGTGTGATTGCAATTTGAATGGTTACCTACACCTGTGGCATTTAAACAAACATAATCTCCTACCATGGTTCCTGGTGTAATACATCTTTGTACACAGGTATAATATTTTCTACTTGGATTAGGATTAACGATCCGAAGTCTTAACTTTTCCCTCGTATGTAGATTGCTAGTGTTCACCCACAAATTTGTCCATGAGACAGTGTTGGGAATTGGAATGCCAATTAATAGAAGGTCTGTATTTTCTCCTCATTTAGGCAACTGTGCACACACCCAACAGTTACTGCGATTAAAAATTTTAGTAACATTCTGCACTAATTTCAGGTATAAATTCTGGTCCCAAGTTGTATGCCAGTTATCATACAAGTCCAAATTATGACCGATGCAATTTCATACATAAGGGTCCTGAAGACCATGTCTTCTCTGGCTCTGGTGCTTTCTTTGTTCTTGAATAATGTATCCAAGCAGGTTATTCCTTTATCTTCACTGCTGTAAAGGTGGTCAGTAATATCTGGTATGGTCTGCTCCACTTCTCCTGTAGAGGATTTCCTGAAAAATTCTTAACATAAACCCAGTCTCCAGATCTGAAAGGTTGAATTGGATAATCCACACCTCTCGCTCTTGTCCCTAATATTCTCTTATTTAGTTCTTCTAATTGTTTTCCCAGATTGACCAGAAACTGCCAGAGATAGCCTTCTCCCACTTCCTGAAGACTTTCTCCTTTAAACTGGGACTGATATGGTCTTTCATATAGAGTTTCAAATGGGCTAACCTCTTCTTTCAATCGAGGTTTAGTACGAATTCTTAATAGAGCTGGTGGTAAGGCTTGGTACCAATATAAATTCATTTCCTGACATACTTTACTAATCTGTTGTTTAATCAGATGGTTCATCTTTTCTACTTGCCCACTGGCCTAAGGCCTGTATGGAACATGTAGTTGTGAATCAATCTCTAATTTTTTGCTAATTTCTTGTAACAATTTTGCACTAAAATGTGAACCCTGGTCGGAAGAGATTGCCACTGGTACTCCAAAACGAGGTATTATCTTGTTTAATAATGTTTTAATCACTTGTCTTCCATTAATTATCCTACAAGGGAATGCTTCTGGACAGCCTGAAAAAGTATCTGTTAACACCAATAAATATTGATAGCCTCCTTTTCCTGGTAATTCAGAAAAAAATTATTTGCCACTGCTGTCCCGGATAACTTCCTCTCCCCATTGTCCCTATTTGATTTCTATTTTCAGTTTTAGGATTATTCTTAAGACAGAGCTGACATTGTTTTGTCACTAATTGAACTATGGTATATAGATTCCTTCTAAGTATTTACAAAGACTTGCTACCTCAATGAGTTTTATTATGTTCCTCCTGAACTAGCTTCCAGAGTTGGTTATAGGGGATTACAATTCGCCCATCAGGTATCTGAACCCCACCCTCTTTATTTTCCTGTCCTTTTAGATCCTCAATCAATTTTCTATCCTCTTTTGAATACCTAGGTTTAGATTTCTCAATTGTTAGTTTGCTGTCAGTGACTAAGAACATGATTGTAGATTGTTCAACTGCTCATTTGGCTTCAAAATCAGCCAAATTATTTCCAATTTCCTGATTAGACTCACCTTGTTGATGCCTTCTACAATACATAATAGACACTTCCTCAGGTAGCTGAACAGCTTCCAGTAGTCGTAGAATTGCTGTAGCATGCTTAATCTGTTTCCCCTGTGTGTTAAAAAGTCCTTGTTCTTTCCAGATGGCACCATGTGCATGGACCACACCAAATGCATATTTAGAATCAGTCCAAATATTTATCCTTTTTTTCTTTAGCCAATTCCATGGCTCTCGTTAATGCTATTATTTCTGCCTTCTGGGCAGGGGTGTTTGCAGGTAAAGGTTTAGCTTCTATAACCTGTGAAGTGGTGGTAACAGCATATCCTGCCTTTCGTTCACCATTTTTCATGAAGCTACTACCATCAATAAACCAAGAATCAGCATCTTCCAGAGGTTTTTCTTTCAAGTCTGGTCAGCTTGAATATACAGTCTCTATAGTGGCCAAGCAGTCGTGTTAGTGGTTCTGTCAATCATTCCTGCAAAAAGGATGCTGGATTCACAACATAAGTGACCACAATTTCTATATCACAGTATTACAGTATCACAGTATGCTAGAGATTGGAAGGGACCTCAAAAGATCATCTAGTCCAATCCCCCTGCTGGAGCAGGAACACCTAGATAATGTTACACAGGAATGTGTCCAGGCGGGTTTTGAATGTCTCCAGGGAAGGAGACTCCACAACCTCCCTGGGCAGCCTGTTCCAGTGTTCTGTCACCCTCACTGAGAAGTTTCTTCTCAAGTTTAAGTGGAACCTCTTGGGTTCCAGTTTGTACCCATTACCCCTTGTCCTATCATTGTTTGCCACTGAGTAGAGCCTGGCTCCATCCTCGTGACACTCCCCCTTTATATATTTATATACACTAATAAGGTCACCCCTCAGTCTCCTCTTCTCTAAACTATAGAGACCCAGCTCCCTCAGTCTTTCCTCATAAGGGAGATGCTCCACTCCCTTAATCATCTTAGTTGCCCTGCGCTGGACTCTCTCCAGCAGGTCCCTGTCCTTCTTGAACTGAGGGGACAATATCATCGTTCTGCTCCAGGCCCTCTGATACAACATGGGACACTAGTACCAGTAATCTTTTGTCCCAAGGTAAATTTGAGAGCCTCTTCAATATTCATGACAACTGCCACCACAGCCCTTAGGCATCCGGCCATCCTTTGCTCACTTCATCCAGCTGTTTTGAAAAATATGCCACTGCCCTTTTATAGGGTCCTAATTTCTGAGCAAGGACCCCCAAGGCTATTCCCTGGTTTTCATAGGAATATAGCCAAAAGGGTTTAGTCACATCCAGAGGTCCCAGAGCTGGAGCTCTCATTAGCTCTGTTTTTAAATTTCTAAAAGCCTCCTCTGCTGAATTAGTCCATTCCAAAGAGAGGATTTCTTTTTAACAGTTCATATAGTGGTCTTACCAGAACACCATAATCATGGATCCAAAGTCTGCACCATCCTGTCATTCCCAGGAATGTCTGGAGCTCCTTGATGGTTGACAGTCGTGGAGTTTGACAAACAGCTTCTTTTCTAGCAGTTCCAAGTTCTCTCTGTCCTCTTGCTGTTTCATATCCTAGGTAGGAAACTCTGGTTTGCATTAGTTGAGCCTTTTGTTTGTATACCCAATAGCCATTCAGTCCCAGAAAATTTAATAATTCCACTGTCCACTGGATACATTCTTCCTTTGTTTCTGTAGCAATTAATAGGTCATCCACGTACTGTAACCCTATTGACCCCGTCTGAGTGGGTGGCTTCCATGTTTCTAGTTCTCGTGCTAACTGATTTCCTAAAATCATTGGACTGGTTTTAAACCCTTTAGGTAATACCATCCAAGTTGAGTTTTCCTTCCTGTGTCTGGATTATCCCCTTTGAAAGCAAATAAATTCTGGCTTTCTTTGGCCAATGGTAAGCAAAAGAAAGCATCCTTTAAATCCAAGACAGCAAACCGTTTCTGATTATTATTCAATTTAGTCAATAAGGTATAAGGATCAGCTACTACTGGATGAATATCTTCTGCAGTTTTGTGTATTATTCTGAGATCTTGAACCAACCTGCAACTTTTCCCATCGTATTTCTTTACTGGCAATATAGAAGTATTATATTCCAATTCACATTCAATTAATAATCTATATTTTAAAATTTAGCAAAGATTTCTTTGATTCCCTTTGATATTCTAATTTTAAGGGATATTGTTTTATTCTAATTGAGCAGGCCCCTTCCACTTTAAAAGGAAAAGCATTTTTCACCTTACCTGGAAATTCAGATGCCCATACTCCCAGATATACCTGATTAAGGATTTCTTCTATTTCAGGGAGGTCCTCCTGTTTGCTTTTCTGCTGAATTAAAGATAAACTCAAAACTGCAATTAATTGATCATTTTTAACTCTTAATTCCATTTTGCCTTCTTTAAATGATGCTTCTCACCCTAATAAAGATTTTGGAGAATTTGACATACATAAAAATTTATGCACTCCTATTTGTTTTCCCAATTTGTGCTCTAAAGGTTTCAGAAAGAATGCTTTTTTTTTTTTAAGTTGGCGGCCAGTAGCTCCCACAACTGTAACAAAATCTTTTCCCTCACATTTAATGCCGAATAAGTTGCTCCTTGTATCCACTAAAAAGTCCACTTTATTTCCTCTAGTCCCTAGCTTTATTTAACCAATGGATCTGCTAAGGTAGATTCCCCAGGGCCCCATCAGTCTAATTTTAGTTCAGTCACCGAAGCCATTTTGTGGGTATTTCTTTTAGGGCAGTTTCACTTCCAACGTCCAAATTCCCTACAGTATGCACATTGATCTGCTCTCACAGGAGAAGAATTTGATCTTTCACCTCTGCCTGCCATTCCTCCTCCACTTCTGCCTGCCCCAGCACTCATCCCACAATCAAACACAAGAGCTGCGTGAGCAGCTTTCCCTTTCCCCTTGGTTTTCCTTTTTTGTTTTCACAGTTGCTCACCCTGCTCTGCAGCTGCTACAGATGCCTGCCTCTGCACTTCTGTTTTAACCCTTTCTTAACTCTTAATGTGAATCTGCTGATTGTTGCCAGTGATAGCGATCTCTTCCTCCTTATCAATATCAGATAGGGCAGATGCAGAGGCTGCTCCTCTCGGAGGTACTTGTGATACATGATTCTCCAACCTATCTTCCTGATTACTCTGGGTTTTTTTGTTTGTTTTTTTTTTTTCACTTTAAACATCTTTCCCCAATATCACAGGCTGAACAACATGTCTCCATCTTAGCTTTCTGCCTTTCCCTGTCCTTTTCCAAAGCCAAAATTAAGGGATCTGTCGGAGCTATATTAATTTTGTATTCCATCTGTCATGCCGGGTGGTTTCCTAAAGTGAAAAACATATCTTCATACACCACTTCATCCCATTTTCCTTGTCGCCTTAAGAACAACATCAATTGTAACAACGTATTATAGTTCAATGTTCCATTTTTAGGCCATTTTTCCTGGTCTTCCAAAGTATACAAAGGCCACCATTGGTTACAATATTTTATCAACGTTTTCTCATTTACCGAGCCCCCAGGAAACCCTCCCAGTTCTTTCCAATGTGCCAAAATGCACTGTAAAGGACTCTTTTTCAAGATCTCTCCACTCTGCTGATTTCCTATTATCAGTCTCACATTCACACACACATTAGGGATCCCACAGACACTCCACACAGTTACAACACTTGAGACAGAGACTAAAATTCAATCAAACAAACAACAATTAATGACACAGTTATAACATCCTGACACCAATGCCAAAATCACAAGACCAAAATCATTACTGTAACGATCCACAAAATAAGTCAAATATCATTAAGATCCAAAACCATTTCCACAAGACACCCCCTGCGTCCTGTAGGACCCAAACCACAAGATGATCCCTGCTTCTTGTGGGTGTATACCAAACAGATGCTAGAAGCCGGGTATATGCCTTTACCTATGAGATTTCCTATCTCGATTTACAGAAGTCTTCCTATCCATGTGTACGCTTACCAACCCAATTTAGTCTTTATGTAAGGTGCCCCCTGCATCTTACAGACTGTATAAAAGAATACCTTTTATGTTGATGGTCCTTGTCTGCTCCTGCAGCTATCCAAAGGAGTTGAGGGGTCCCTCTGGGAAAAACTTCTGATGGCCCTAGGGGAGCCCTGTCCTCATTGGGTCCTGCAGCCGAGCAGATTAGGTTTCATCTGGATCTGCAGACTGATTCGGAAGAAACTCCAGGAGCAAACTCGCCAGCAGAGTTTCAAGTTGACAAGCAGGTATTCTTTACTGCTGCGCCGGGAGACAAGGGGGATAGCTCCACCTAGCGTGTGTCCTCGTATTGCCACACAAGACATCCTTATACAATCGCTGGGCATACATGCGTATTCACGAGGCTGCATATGAATTACATCATTTTCCAGAAAGTTTCCCCTCATGCGTACAAAAATGTGGTGGTGGTCTCTGAGGGTCGATTACTTCTTCCAACAACCTCCATCACCTCTGGCAGCCTTTGAAGCATGGACTGTAGATGTTTATCCCAGCTTAATTAGCTCAGTAACACTGCAGACATAGCAATCATGCTGTCCTACTTATCTGTTAGTTTAGCTGCAGCCCATCCTGGACACCTGCTAGACCCAGATACTACCCATCCCCACATCCTGTTTTACTATCCTGTTTTTCTTACACTTATTTTTGTACCAAGGTCATAAGGACCTAAAACTATGCCAACTACAACGGTTTATCTTATACAAGAATCCTCAGTATGTTCTCTAGCTGCACTCTTTTTTTTTTTCTGTGAAACATGCACTTCAGTTATTTTCCATTGCTACTGTTACAAAGCCATCAAACTTAACATTAGTTAAAACTGATTCTACTTATTTACAAAGGTTTATATTTCATTTTGTGATTTTGTGCCTCCTTGTCTCACTGCAACACCCATCCCTTACCGAGCCCTTACAATTAGATTTACCAGTGCTAATACACTTTCATATTAACTGTTAGAGACCAGCTAAGGAGAGAAACACAGGAGAAAGAGTCCGAAGCAGTCTGTTGTGGACTTTAGCTTCTATTTCTAGCTAAGCAGTTCTGCTACCCCCTCCCAAGATAGATTCATATAAAAATTAGTTTGTCTCAACAGGAAGGCATCAAGCCTCTGTAATGCAATAGCTCTTTTTTTAACTAATTCTGTATTTTTTCAGTTTAATGTTAGTGTTCTATCAGCAAAAGCACTGTTTAGTGTTCTATAACTCTTTTTACAATTTCTAAATATATATTTCTGTAAGACCTACCTTCTGGATTCTTAGGGGTTTACAAGCTGCTACAAAATGATGTTCAAAACAGCCACCTACAGGAAACAGCATGTGCCTTATCTTAACTTTTCCAGCTACTGTGCTAACTTCACCAGAGGCACTTCCTACTCAAGAATACAATAATAAATTTCCTCATAGATCCATATGTAACTAGATATTAATTGATTCTTTCCCATGACTAATTTTGAAACAGAGGTATAGAACTTAATTCCTTTTGGGGATTTTTCTCCTTAACAGCCCTTACAGATTCAAACCATTGTGGATGTTTTCAACATGTGAAAAGTCAGAGAGACCAAAGAATTCAACACGTTGGGAGGTGAGAGATAATATTAGCATCTTCAGTGTTTTGTTGCACAAAGACTGTCAGGACTGGAACCCAAAGTACTAAGAGGTGTGTTCTGGAAGACTTGAGGTCAGTTCTTACTCTGAAAAGCACAACTAAAAATAATTGCAGGAAAAGTAATTTGCCATTTTTGTGGACTCAGGTTCTGGGTTGCCCAGCATCCCAAATGCAGTAAATAAGAGCAGCCGGGAACCACCTGCTACAGCTATTGTGATCCTGGGTGGAAAACACTGGTTCCAGTTCCCACCTCCAGGAACCATTTTCATAATGGTGTGTGTAAACTGAGGCCACTTGAGCTCTACTGGACCACAGTGGGCAGCAACCAACATCTTCTGAGTGGGACACCCTTCAGAGCTCACAAACCTGAGAGTTTGTGATAATCGAAGGACCAGCACCAAAAGACGGAACCTGAGCTGAAGTCCCCCATTCCTCGAGACTCAACCCTCACCCATTTGAGAAATGCTGAGATATTAGACATGAATATTTCACTGCCTTGAGGGGAATTTTTAGCAGGCAAACTTTTATGTCTTTATGTATGTGTGTGTATGTGTATTATAGGTAGCTATAGCAATTGTGGTAAATTCTATTGACTCACTTTATAAGATTCACCTTAAACCTGCAAACTGATGTTAAATGACACTTGTAACTGTAGATGAATACCACTGTCTATTTCTGAGACTAGGACTAGATCCAGTGGCACCTAGGCTCTGTCAGGAGTTCAGAAAGCAAGGGGTTCTCATGACTCAACAGGAGGGTCTCCTTTACCCTTTGTGCCTTCAGTCTTTGTAACTTCTTTAGTTCAATTTTATCTTGATTTTCCTCCATTTGCTTCATCAATATAATAAGTAATAGAGTGAACCTTGCCATTGAATTCTGTTAAGTCATACCTTTATAAATCATATTAGAACTTCTCACCCTAATACCTTTGAAGGTGATTCTTTGAGTGACCCTAAACCATTCATTTTGTGACAAATTGGCATAGTTGGCAGGATGTCAAGTGATATCACTGATTACTTACAAAAACATGGAATCAGTCCAAGTCCCAAATTCTCAGAGGAGTGGGCTTGTGATAACTGTCAAGACTGGAAAACTGTGGAAGAACAACTAAAGTTGGCCAGGGACCGTTTAAAAGATGGCAAAGGAAAAGGGATTATTTGTGAAATGCTGGACACCTGCCTAGAAGCAGCCTGTCAAGATAGGGAAAAGTATAAAAGGGAAAACCAAGATCTGAGGAAGTAAATAAAAGGCAGAAAGGCAACAGAATTATTACTGTCCCTGAAAATTGAGCAGTTGCAGAAACAGTTACAGGAAGAAAAGGAGAAAAAACAAAAGTTGGAGGAAAAGGTTGAAATTATGCTTATGCGGGTGCCTGATACACCTCACATTGTACAGATTAGGAAATTATTTGTATCGCCTGAAGAATGGGATGGAAATATATAGGGTAATATAGTACATTTGTAGTCAATGATATAAAATTACAAACATTAAACCATAGTAATGTCCTTTGACACAGTACAAGGAGCTTCGATACTCTAAAATAAATCAAATTTTAAAAGTCATATGTTCAGTTTCATTTTTATCCTGTCATCCAGAGATTATGTAAATCATTTTTAACACTCAGTAGTCAGTGATATTAATAATTCCCAATGAAACCATAATTTTTTTTTTCTCTGAAGAAATTGAGACAGTAAGCCAAAAGGAAATTGACTTATACTGAATACTTAGGTTTGAAAAAGATAAAAGATAATACAGTTAATAAGTGTAATTTAGAATATTGTTAGGTATCTCTATTACTCCCATAGTTCAAAGATTTGCTAATGTTTTTCAAATATAAAATTTATTGCAATAAATGGATAATCTGCACAGAAGACAACAAAAATGAACTGTTGATGCTGTGTATTCTGAAAGGGTACTCTTGCTGAGTAAACCCAAAGAATTTGGATTCTCTTCAATTCTGGAGCAATCATCTTGGTAACATATGAACATACTTGCTTCCACTTGTGCAAAGTAGTATCTCATCTGACAAACAACAAAACTCAACTACAGTCTAAAGCTCTAAAAGCTACTTTCAGATCACTGACTCTTACATCAAACCCCATGGCAGCAAGACAGGAAGACTTCAGTCTCTTGCAGTGTGATTTGCAGTCTCTACATCTGGTTCAGTGGACCTCCTGTTTTGAGCAGGTTGTTTGCAATGGAGAGGTGTGAAAGAAGTGCAACTTTTGACAGCCCATCTCACTGCTTTGCAAAGCTGGACACTGCACAATGCTCTCCAGAAACCACACTCCATTTTCAGTGAGTAAGAAGTTAGGCTTATATTTAACAGTGATATGAATACACCACTCCATGAGATGCAGATAGACATTCCCTTACTTTGATTTAGAGCAGAGACAGGACACCTGACCCAAACTAGCCAAAGGGGTATTCCATATCACAGCACATCATGCCTATTATCTAAACTGGGGGGGGGTTACCCAGAAGGGCAGTTACCCAGGTGAGCAGTGATCTAGGCCTTCTGCATAACTCCCCCCAGCTTACATCCTGGGCATGACATGCTGTGGTATGGAATACCCTTTGGCTAGTTTGGGTCAGGTGTCCTGTCTCTGCTTCCTTCCTGCTTCCCTTGCCCCTCCTCACTGGCAGAGCATGAGACTGAAAAGTCCTGGATCAGAGTAAGCATTACTTAGCAACAACTAAAAACATCGGTGTGTTATCAGCATTGTTCTCAGACTAAAGTCAAAAACATAGTACTGCACCAGCTACTAAGAAGGAGAAAAATAACTGTTACAGCTGAACAGAGGACATTAACCTGTTTGTCTGAGTCTGGTTACAGTGGAACGCTTCCTTCAAATCAGATTCCGTGGGGCAGTCAAGATGTGCACTTCCTGCATTTTCAAAAGTGGATAACCTGGAATACAGAAGGCACCAACTCAGAAAACCTGATCTCAGCTCTGTAAAAACCTGTCAGACTCGGCCATCTTGCATATCTCAATGTCTGTTTCACAAAGTACTAATGTTTGTTTTGCTTTATATAATTAAAAATGCTAAACTGTTCACATCTGTATCACATTTACCAGGTTGACAATATTTTCATTACTAAGTTAATTAGATTACATATTGTGATTTTCTATATTGATTACAATTCTTATTGAAATAAGCCAATAACCTAAGACAGTTCCCCCCCCCCTTCACCCTGAAAACTTCCAGTTTTTACCCACACAGGAGCAGGAAGGCTAAGCATGAATATCTGAGTTGAAAGCATAGTTTCCAGTACCTGAAGTAGGGTTTATCTGGAGACATGGTAATCTGCAGAATTCCACTGGTAATATCCAGTTCAGCAAATGTTTCTCGTAGCCCTTTCAACTGCAGGATAATTTTATTAACAACATTTGTACTGCAGAAATCAAAGCCCAGGAACTCATGAGGATCTTGAGTGTTAATTCTGAACAGTGCTACTATTCCTTCTTCCAAGAGCAGCATCAAGGGGTAACCACATGTCTGTAAGCAGCAGTCATTTTTCTCCCTCTGAGTAGCTGGTGCAGTGCTGTTTTTTTGACTTTCAGCCTGGGAACAATGCTGGTAACACCGATGTTTTTAGTTGTTGCTAAGTAATGTTTACTCTGACCAAGGACTTTCAGAGTCCCATGCTCTGACAGGGAGGAGGGGAAGCTGGAAGGAAACAGAGACAAGACACCTGACTCAAAGTAGCCAAAGGGGTATTCCATACCACAGCACATCATGCCTGGTATATAAACTGGGGGCAGTTACCTGGAAGGGCTAGATTGGTGCGTGGGTTGGGCTGGATATCAGTCAGTGGGTAGTGAGCAGTTGTATTCTCTTCCCTTGTTATTTCCCTTATCATTATGATTACTGGTGGTATCAGTAGTAGTTTTGTATTATACCTTAGTTACAGGACTGTTCTTATCTCAACCCATGGGAGTTACATTCTTTCGATTCTCCTCCCCATCCCTCCGTGAGTGCAGGGAGGAAGAATAGGGGTGGCTGCATGGTTCAGAGTTACTGGCTGGGCTTAAACTACGACAGTGCTTTGTGGCACCTAATGTGGGGCATGAAGGGTTGAGATAATGACAGATATGACTGGAGCATGTCTAATCATGTTTGTGATAAGCATTTATTTTTTTCGGATTAATAGTCACTTGTCACAATGCTGATTTATTGGCTCTCAAAGTTGTTGCTCTTGATCTCAGAGTTTCAGCGTGTCGTGCCTTACTTACAATGTTTATTTCCTGGGGGGCTTGGGCTAAGGTTCTTGTTTCGCTGTACTTTATGGCAGTGACTTGTAATACAATAGACTCATTGACCATGAATCTGGGCTGGTATGTGTTCCCAGTGTGGTCATCACCTCTATACTTTGGGAGGTATATAATGGAAATGTTTAGGAATTACACGTCTTTTTTCCCCTCCTCGGGTGGTCAACCTATGAAGGAGACATTCCCTTACCTTTGCAGCCCCCCCCCACCAGCCTATTTACAGCATCATTTGAGAGTTCTGAAGGTTTTGAATGGCCTTTAGGTACCCTTGAGACCCGCCTGCTGATTGCAATGGGGATCACCATGTTGGCACGCATACAGAGTGTGTTATACCCATGACCATTTTGTCTGATCTCAAGTTAAGTAGAGTTGGGTTTGGGACTTGTCTAGGGTTAGATGACAAGGACCAAGAGATTTTCCCTAAGGCTGGACAGTCATGAGTGGTGGGGTTTGTGGGACATTATGGGCAAGTATCTAGGCCAGTGGGCCCCTCCACTGCTTTAGAACTTCACCACTGAACATGTGCGAAATCCAGAAAAACTAATAAAACACTTAACCGTGGTATGTTGTCATCCTGGTCATACCAGAGAGGGACAAATCATGGCAATGTTCTGGGTCTTGGCTTATGCTTACAGAGCCCTTTTCAACACTATCCAGCACCTTCAAAGGGAAAAAGATGCCTCTGTATATGATGGCAAAGCAACAGGCAACGCAGCTACTCAAACTCCAAGTACAGAAGCTACACCAACCACAGTGACAGGTTATTTATTAGCCACCACCCAAGCAGCATCTGGGTGGCAGGGAAAAAAAAAAACCAGCAAAAAAACCCTAGGGAAATTAACAGCATCATATTCTGTGTGGGCTGCGTGGCAGTGGTGGAGACGCTCAAAGCCTGGTGCAGTAGTACCCCAACCAGATTGGGACCCAGAGATATGGAATATGTGAGATACCAGTGAGTCAGAACCAAATACCAGAGGTGAGGCAGACATGAGGAAAGGAAGGAGCCAGCACTGCTCTCATGTTTAAAATGTAAGATGTTTGCCAGGGCAAACAAACAAGTAAGAACAGACGAGTTGACAGACTATAGTCCCAAGGAGATTAGTAACTTATTGGATAAATACAAGCAAAGGCCAGGGCAGGAACTCCAGAACTGGACAGTTAGCCTCATGGAGGAAGGAGCAGATACTGTATTGATAGACAGTAGATGAGAAGAAAAAGAAAAAGAAAAAAACAAAAAACAAAACGAACCCCATACTAGTATCAGAACAAGGAAAACCCATTGAACAAGTGACTGAAAAGCTAAGGCAGTTAAGGGATTTATCAGGACTGGGCTTGGACAAAGCAGCTCACAGGACCAGGGGAGAATAGGAAAGGGGGAGATGTGGGAACTGCAAGCCATCCTGTTCCAACTATGTAGATTAAAAAAAAAAAATAAAAGAAGAAGAACTGCTGATAGTGCACCTGGGTCTGGATCAAGCCAGGGGGTATTTGTGTGCAAGGTCTGGCTGGGAAACAGCCTGAGGAGTGATTGTTTAATCAGCTCATATTAGAGTCTAATGACATGCTGATTTCGAGATCTGCTGCCTACCCCTACTGGAATGAATATCTGAAATGACTAATGAAGCAAGCTCAAGAAAATGGATGAAAGATACACCAAATTCTGTAAAGAGTGAAGAAAGACAGAGAACATCAGTGGTGGGACACTCTCTTCAGATGGTCACCCACAGCTACAGGAAGTCTAAAGACAGTGTTTCATCCTGTTGTTGTTTTATTGATATTAACCCTTTCACATTTTGTGTATTGCTTCAAGCTTGTTTTGCAGCCAGTGTGTTATCAACAGCACATGAGGAATTTGATTCAGTGATGCTGTTAGCGTGGTTCCCTGAACAGGTTAATAGAATCACCCTCTGATACAGTGGGCTGTTCAGTAGGGTTCCCACAGTGGGACACAGACAGGCTAGTCGGACACAAGGGTCTTGTCCTTCTTGGGACACTGACAGGCTGAGCAAATAGAAAGGGTTCAAGGAAACCCACCTTATAATGTGGCAATATGGTCTGAGCCATAGGGGTTAGTAAGTATTGCTTTTGACTCTGCATGTACATCAGTGAACATGAAGTGCTGAACAACTCTGCCCTCCAGCAGCACCCAAGCTCCTCTTCATCTACTGCCAAGATGTTGGAGCAGAGGCTCGTAGGGCTTCTGTAGTGGCTGCTGCACTAATTATTCTGTTTTTATTGGTCATATTAGGTCTCATTCCAACCTTCCTGGCCCTTTAACTGCAGGTAATGACACAGCAAACTCCTTGACTGTTACCACTGTGCAGTTTACTTCTGCAGCTGCTTCACATTCCTTTTGCATCAGAATGCCTATGCTTTAAAGAAACACTTTAACCTGTCTTCTTCTCAAGAGCTGATAACCTGGGGGAGGGGGTATATTTGTGTCCTCCTACCTACAGGTCCATGGCGGAAGCCTGCAAAGTTTGTCAAGCCATACCATGAGCTGGACAGATGAGTTGAAGAACCCCATGCTTCAGCTGTAGAAGCTGAA
This sequence comes from Pezoporus wallicus, assembly GCF_028554395.1. Classification (NCBI taxonomy): domain Eukaryota; kingdom Metazoa; phylum Chordata; class Aves; order Psittaciformes; family Psittacidae; genus Pezoporus; species Pezoporus wallicus. The sequence continues at coordinate 22,439 of NW_026637331.1, forward strand.
CATGAATACCTCGAGCGGAATGACATAGAGGAAGATAAAAATGAATGATTGCAAAACATCACTTGGGGGCAACTGAAAAGTAACATCCTGAATATGTGTGCTTGTAAAGTAGCTACTATTAGAGGCTGTGATTTTGTGTATAAAACCACCTGTATTTACTAGCCAGTTGCTAATAAGAAACTACACCTTGTATTTTATGTATTTGTCACTTGCAAAACAGATGTTTGAGCATGCAAATTTGCAGCAGCTGCTAGATTGAGAATCTAGAAAGATTCTAATATGATGGTAGTGTTATAAAGCAGGTAATGGGACAAAATAAGAGAGTGGGAGAAACCCACCGGTGGGAAATTTTCTTTGGCTGGTCCTCCACTGCCATCAGCATCTTCAACATGCTGCTGCACCCTGTAGTAGTTATACTGCTAGTGCAAATCTGCGTGTGCTTTGTCATAGTAGCGACCTGTTACTGGATGAGGCAGGTGAAACTCTAACAATGAGGTGCAAGGACTGAGGTCGGCCAAATGCCTCCTACCATAGTCAAGGGCAAGACTGGGTTGGCCTCTGCATTTGACACCAAGAAGAACCTTTAACTCTGCTGCTGGCTGCAACCCAGCAGGTGCTGAGCAGTGGGGACACATGCCATGCCAGACCTTGATGTGAGGGATGGCCTTCCCTGTTATAAGAGGGCCATCCAGGAGAGAAAGGCAGGCCAAGCAGCTTGTGGTTGGCACGAGATATGATCTAGTCCAAATCCCCTGCTCAAGCAGGGTCATCTAAAGCAGGTTTCATTATTAGCATAAGTAACTATTATACGTAGTAGTAATATAACAAATAACTATCATATTTGAATCTTCTGTTCTCAAAGGCTAATGTCAAGAAGCTGCTCTTGTATGATTTAAGATTCCTTGAGTCGAGAAGGTGATAAAGAAAGCCAAGGGCTATGTCTTTGGAAATAGCCGTATCTATCTCCAGGTTCCCAAGACTCCCAGTATATCTGACCAACACATTGATGAAACCTTGTTTTTGGAGCCTGGACATCACTGCTTTGCTTTGCTTTTCCTCCATGTCATCTGGAGACTTGTTACCAATATGTGAAGAACTGAAGCCAAAGAGCTAGCTGCCTTGATCGTGCAAAACAAAATAGGACAGAGATTGGCATTTTTTGCTTTTTGTACATTAGCATGGGTGTGAAGACTTTGATGGGTTAGTTTGCATGAATTTAAGTGACAAATCCAGTTCAGTACATGCATGAATACAAAAGTTGAAGACCCTCGCTAACCAGATAGCAGAAAACACCAGGTGGAACCCCTTTCAGAGATGGGCATGTGGGGTGGGACTAGCTGCAAAAAGCTGTTGTATTATTAGTGGTAATAGGTATTGGGTTTTTATGTATTTTGTGTTCCTTGTCTTTTAGCGCTAATCCCTTCTCCTATAGACAGTATATTATATAAAACTGTAGCACAGATGGCAAAATATTTGTGTGTTTCAACCATGGACCACGGGGTGGCATGTTTCAGAGACAATAGATAATGGTCCGCGGTGGTATTGGACTGGTGGTGGGCTGGGTATCGGCCGGCAGGTGGTGAGCGGTTGTGTACTCTTCCCTTGTTCCCCTTATCATTATTGGCATTGGTGGTAGCAGTAGCATTTTTGTTTTATACCTGAGTTACTGGATGATTCTTATCTCAAGCCGTGGGAGTTACATTCTTTCAATTCTCTTCCCCATCCCTCTGAGAATGGGGGGAGGAAGAAGCGGAGGGAGGAGTGAGCGAGCGGCTGTGTGGTTCTGAGATAACGGCTGGGCTTAAACCGCGACACCATAACCACAGTAGCACATCCTAAAGGCTGTTAATATTAGAATCATAGAATCATAGAATAATTTGGGTTGGAAAGGACCTTAAGATCATCTAGTTTCAACCCACCTGTCATGGGCAGGGACGCCTCACCCTAGACCATATCACTGAAGTCTCTGTCCAGCTTGGCCTTGAACACCTCCAGGGATGGAGCATTCACAACCTCCCTGGGCAGCCCATTCCAGTGCCACACCATCCTTACACTAAAGAACTTCCTCCTTATATCCAGTCTAAAGTTCCCATTTAAGTTTAAACATGTTATCCCTTGTCCTATCACTAAAGTCCTAATGAAGAGTCCCTGCCCAACATCCTTATAGGACCCCTTCAGATAATGTGTCGTGGTTTAAACCCAGTCAGGTAACTTGTTCACTCACTCCCAGTGAGTGGTGCCGAGCTGACAACAATCAAGGTCCGTGTCAGTCTCCCCCCCCCTGCACCGGGGCTCTCCCCTTCCCCGCTCCCGGAGGAACGGGGAGGAGGATCGAGAGAGTGCAACTCCCACGGGTTGAGACAAGAACAGTCCAGCAACAAATCACCACCGCTACTATCAGCTAAAACAATGATAAGGGAAAATAACAAGGGAAGAGAATACGATACCACCGGCCAAGAAAACGAGTTCCACCCTGAAGCTCCTGTCCTTCCGGGTAACTCCCAGTTACCCCCCACCCCGGGCATGACGTGCTGTGGTATGGAATACCTCCCCGGCTAGCCCGGGTCAGGCGCCCCGTCTCTGCTTCCTCACAGCTTCCCTTCCTCCCTGGCAGAGCATGAGCCCCACAGAGTCCTTGGTCAGGGTAAACATCACTTAGCAACAACCGACAACATCGGCTTCACCAACACTGTTCTCAAGCTAGAAGTCAAAACACAGCACTGCACCAGTTAACACAAAGGAAAAAACATGACTGCTACTGCTGAACCCAGGACATAATGGAAGGCTGCTATGAGGTCTCCATGCAGCCTTCTCTTCTCCAGGCTGAACAGCCCCAGATTTCTCAGCCTATCTTTATACGGAAGGTGCCTCGTGGCCCTCGTGATCATCCTCGTGGCCCTCCTCTGGACTTGTTCCAAAAGTTCCATGTCCTTCTTATGTTGAGGACACCAGAACTATGCACAATACTCCAAGTGAGGTCTCACGAGAGCAGAGGGGCAGGATCACCTCCTTCGACCTGCTGGTCACCCTCCTTTTGATCCAGCCCAGGATACAGTTGGCTTTCTGGGCTGCCAGCACACACTGCCGGCTCATGTGAAGTTTCTCACTGACCAATACCCCCAAGTCCTTCTCTGCAGGACTGCTCTGAATCCCTTCTCTGCCCAACTTGTATTTGTGCCTGAGATTGCTCCGACCCAGGTGTAAGACCTTGGAGTGGACTTTGTTGAACTTTAAAAGGTTGGCATCAGCCCACCTCACAAGTGTGTCAAGGTCCCTTTGGATGGCATTCCTTCCTTACAGCCTATCAACCAAACCACACAGCTTGGTGTCATCAGCAAACTTGTTGAAGGTGCATTCAATCCCACTGTCCATGTCTCTGACAAAGATCTTGAACAAGACCAGTTCCAACACCGAACCGTGAGGGACACCACTCGTTACTGGTCTCCAGCTGGACATCGAGACATTGACAACAACCCTTTTTTTGTGTGGCCATCCAACCAGTTCTTTATCCACCAAGTGCTCCATATATCAAATTGATCTATCTCCAATTTGGACACAAGGATGTCATGTGGGAAAATGTTCACGAAAAAGAGAGTGAAATATACATTCTTCAGAGAGCATGCCAGCACATTTGATCACTTCAGAAAAATATACATGTGCACACAAAAAGAGAGATATAATTCCTTAGTCTATGGACCATCACTATGAAGTTTTCTGAATTCACTCAGTCAGTGATGTCAGTCTCCATCTCTTGTAATAGTCTTTCGGATCAGCAGAGATGGTGTGTAGTACTGGATTTTTTCTGCGGAGGAGACCAGTGAAATCGTCCGGTTTCATCCAAGTTCATTCTTTGTTGGGGTGATGATTGGAGGGAAGACAATGTCAGTCGATGGTGACCTGAGGTAATTTCTGCTGCTGGCTTTTCCCACGACTTTATTCTCGGCTGATGACCATGACAGCACATACCTTCTTTTCACAGCCCAGAGCGGTGGAGATGGGCATTTAGCTGATGGGATACTGAAATGATAGAGCAGGCAACAGCCTATAACTGAGTTCATTGGCTATTTTCCCACAAAATTAAATCCTCTTGAGGTACACATCGGACTTATGCATTTTCCCACATTACCAACCAAGGATATCTGGGTCCCTAAGCAAAAGCAATCCCATGAGTGGGCTTGATTTTACCTGAAGCAGGAATAACCCAGACTGTCTTCCCCAGCAAATTCTTCACGAGCACCACTGGAACTTTGTAGAACTCTACAATATGTAAAAGTTCTGACTGGGCTGGGCCAGCCCTGTTGGCAGATCCTCTGCTGTTGAACAATGAGGTGGCCTTTGGTAAGTGTGTATCCCAATGCTTGAAAGTTCCCCCAAAAATTGCTCTCAGTGTAGTTTTTAACAACCCGGTGTATTGTTCAATTTTCCCAGAGGCTGGTGCATGGTAGGAGATGCAATATACCCACTCAGTGCCATGCTCTTTGGCCCAAGTGTCTATAATGTTGTCCCGGAAATGAGTCCCACTGTCTGACTCTGTTCTTTCTGAGGTGCTGTGTCCCCACAATATTTGTTTCTCAAGACCCAAGACATTGTTCCAGGCAGTGGCATATATTTTCAGGCATCTGGTGGTTGCTTCCACTATTGTAAGCACATGGCACTTGCCTTGGCGGGTTGGTGGGAGTGTGATATAGTCAATCTGCCAGGCCTGCCCATATTCATACTTCAACCATCGTCCTCCATACCAGAGAGGCTTTAACAGCTTGGCTTGCTTAATTGGAGCACGATTTACATTCGTGAATGTCCTGGGTTCAGCAGTAGCAGTCATGTATTTTTCCTTTGTGTTAGCTGGTGCAGTGCTGTGTTTTGACTTCCAGCCTGAGAACAGTGTTGGTGAAGTCGATGTTTTCAGTTGTTGCTAAGTGATGTTTACCCTGACCAAGGACTTTGTGAGGCTCATGCTCTGCCAGGGAGGAGGGGAAGCCGGGAGGAAGCAGAGATGGGGCGCCTGACCCGGGCTAGCCAGGGAGGTATTCCATACCACAGCATGTCATGGCCGGGGTGGGGGGGGACTGGGAGTTACCCGGAAGGACACGGGCTTCTGGGTGGAACTCGTTTTCTTGGCCGGTGATATCGTATTCTCTTCCCTTGTTATTTTCCCTTATCGTTGTTGTAGTTGATAGTAGCGGTGGTGATTTGTGTACATTGGTTGCTGGACTGTTCTTGTCTCAACCCATGGGAGTTGCACTTTTTCGATCCTCCTCCCCGTTCCTCTGGGAGTGGGGAAGGGGAGAGCCCCGGTGGGGGAGGGGACACGGACCTCAATTGTTGTCAGCTCGGCACCACTCACTGGGAGTGAGTGAACAAGTTACCTGACTGGGTTTAAACCACGACAGTTCATTTTGGCACCCAAAGTGGGGCACGAGGGGTTGAGATAAGAACAGATCTGACTGGATTGATAGTCACTCATCACAATGCTGATTTATTGGCTCTCAAGGTTGTTCCTTTTGATCTCACAGTTTCAGTATATCGTATCTTACGTCCATCCGGTATTTGCTGTATTAGTGTTTTTCAAGTGTGGGGCTTGGGCTAAGGTTTTTGTCCCATTGTACTTTATGGTAATGACTTGTAATACAATAGAATCATTGATCATGAAACTGATCTGGCTTATGTTCCCAGGGGGGTTCACCACCTTTATACTTTGGGAGGTATATGATTGAGGTGCTTAGCAATTACACATCTTTTTTCTCCTTCTCAGGTGCTCAGCCTGTGAAGGAGACATCCTTTTAACCTCCTAGTCGTCCCCCCAGACCCTTTACATTTGAGAGTTTTGAATTTTTTGAATGGCATTTTAATACTGTTGAGAC
>NW_026637332.1:0-289 GCF_028554395.1 Pezoporus wallicus
TTTAGGAATTGCCAAAAATGGCTTAAAACTGGTAAGACATGGGCAAAAATAAGATAGAAATGGTCATCAATTGTTTAGAAGTGGTAAAAAATGCTTCAAACAGGGGACAAGCAGGCAAGAATGGACTAGGAATAGCCAAAAAAAAAGCTTAAAACTGGTAAGAAATGGCCAAAATTAGGATAGAAATGGCCATAATTTTTTTAGAAATAGCCAGACTTAAAATGGGTTAGAAATTGGCAACACTGGGTTAGGAATGGCCAAAAATGGCTCAAACCGAGTCAGGAAAGAG
>NW_026637333.1:0-2927 GCF_028554395.1 Pezoporus wallicus
CCTGCCAGCCCTTCCGGCTAACTCCCAGTTACATCCTGGGCATGACGTGCTGTGGTATGGAATAGCTCTTTGGTCAGTTTGGGTCAGGTGTCCTGTCTCTGCTTCCTCCCAGCTTCCCCTCCTCCCTGGCAGAGCATGAGGCTCACAAAGTCCTTGGCCAAACCAAAACATCTCTATCAGCTCTGTTCCCGAGCTGAAAGTCAAAACACTGCACTGCACCAGCTACCAAGGAGGAGAAACATGACTGCTACTGCTGAACCCAGGACACTTACTTTTCAATCTATTTAGTATATGCTGCTTTGATGTAAATATCGCACGGATAAAGTTCTTAACATCAATACTTAATAATAAAGTAAAGTTCCTTTTTCACAGAAATAATCAATTTTTCCAGCATAATTTTGGATTTCAAACTCATTGCAACTCAGACTAAGAATTCATGCATTTGTAATCATAAGCCTTTTGGCCCTAACCTTCTTACATCTAAAAATCTACTTTACAAACTCAGCTGCTAATATAGTATCAATATAGTAATAAAGCCATATGGGACACATACCCCAAACTACTTTTATTTAATCAATATAATCACATATTATTAAAAAAAAACAAATTATTTGCAGCCTATAATCAGCTTGAAGTTTATTGCTCCTAATCTAGATCAAGAGAGGGACTTTTGTGTCCAAAAGATTATCTGTTTTTCAGCGATATACAGTTGGGTTCATAACAATTCTCTTTCATGACAATCCTTTGAGAAAATGAAACTATTTGCTAATAAAATAATTTCCTTTCAAGTAGGGTCAAAAGACGACAGGAATATTCTTTAAAACTAGCACTGATGATATAAATTTCTGTGAAGGAACAATCATGCTGCCCACTTACTACAGATATGAGAAGAATCTTTAACTGCACAGAGTCTTTTATGAGCAATAAGAATAGCACATAAATGCTTTGAGGTGGTGTGAAATTTCAGAGTCATGGTTAGGAACGTGGAGCATATTTGTGTTTAAACGTATATAACCATCCTTATCTTAAAAAAAAAGGCATTTATTTCCCATAAATTCACCAAATGTGTCCTTTCATCTTTTTCTGATTAAATAACACAGAATTATCTCAAAGCCATTTGTATTAGAGTACTTAATCCCGCCTTGCTTAGTTTAGGTTGTGTGACATTTCTGCCTCAAAAAATAAAATGGAAAAAGCGAGCAAACTGATCTTGAAATTGTATGTGCTCCAGTCACTAATCTTAAGAGGTGGAAGCAAAAATCAATATTTTGCTGGATCTTTTGAATTAACACAACACTTTTTATTCAAATTGGATTACTATTCCCTTGGCAGAAAGAAAAAACACCTGGATACATACTGACAATACATTAACAATGAGAAATAATCTGCACACGACAATGAAGCTAAATGTACTGCCAAATTCTTTTTACTTAAAGGTTATAGCAACTAAATATAATTTTCTCTGGAAAGAGAAATTTTGTAGAGTTAGTGTAGGCTGTGGAGACAAGGGACATATGAAGAGTTAACTGCAGCACATTCCCTCTGTGTCTTTTAGTTAAGGACACTGCACAGAAGGAAAAATACCATCTGTTTACAGCCAGAAACAATTTCCAACTTTAGGTGTCAAGAAAACTGGAAAGGTAGCAGAACTTATCCCTAAGGAGTATTGTACGGAAATGCTGAGAACTTCCTTTGAAGCCATTGAGAGACGCAGCTTTCAGAATTCCCCAAAATCAGATTGACCAAAAAGTTAATTAAAATTATGCTAGATTAGCATATATGTCACACTCACTTTATCCTGACAGTTTTGTGTATTATTTGGCAGTGGTCAGTGAGACACTTTGTACTCAAATTATTATTTAGAATTTTTATTAGTACAGTGGCAAGGGACCATATTAAAATCTGTGCAAGTCAATAGAAAAGAAGTCTGGTCTAGCAGATAAACATTGAAACATTGTTTATTACAGATAGAGGGGAACTGACCTGACATCCTCATTTTAAAAGGCAAGGAAAAATCTGCTTCGAAGTTAAATTTAAAAAAAAAACAAACTAAAGAAGGCAATCTATTTCCCAAGAAATAATTCTTTTCTTATTCTTTGGTTTCCTTTGTCTTTAAAATGTGCATAACTGTGTTGAATATTATGATCTAAACAATACAGAACATGTCATTAAAAAGAACATTTAAATGGAAATGAAGTATAAAACAAATTCTTCTATCATGTGATAGCTGAGCAAAATAGTTTGCAATATTAATTTTACTTTTCCATATTTACTATAAAAAAAATTCAGGGATGGATACTTAAGTTTAATAATTTGTTAAAAATACCTCGAGCAAGGTGTTTAAATTCATTGAAAAAAATTGGGAAAGGAAGCAAATAGTTTCATTTTGGTTAAAAAAAAAAAAAAAAAGAAAGAACTGGATAGAATGGCTTTTTCCACCTCCAGTATACCAACTTAAAGAAAATCCCAAACAACTCAGAGAAAATTACAAGAAAAATCTGTAGTTGCATACCCTGATAGCTCAAGGTCTAGATAGCTCAAGATACCCAAAAAGAAACAGCAGCAATATCTCTTTAGAAGTAATCTAAAATTGATACATTTTATAAAACGTCCAGTATCAGCCAACCACCATCTTTTTGACTAGCTCTACTTTAAGGTTTCTGAAAAGCTTTGTTTCTGCATAAAGGAATTCTATTTGTAATAAACACAAAAACCCCTCAAGGTTGGATATCAATATTACATCAGAATGAAATAAGAAATAAATATTTTAAAGCAGAAGACTGGAGTTTACAAAATGAAAATATGCCACATACTTAGCATTGCTATTTTAAGTATGTACAGTGAGTACAATTACAAAGGTGTTTTCCATGAATTAGGAAGCAAAATTTTGCTTTAAAATCTCAAACGCTTCTGAATATCTTGCTGTC
>NW_026637334.1:0-293 GCF_028554395.1 Pezoporus wallicus
GTTAGGGGTTAGGGTTAGGGGTTAGGGTTAGGGTTAGGGTTAGGGTTAGGGTTAGGGGTTAGGGTTAGGGTTAGGGTTATGGTTAGGTTTAGGGTTAGGGTTAGGGTTCGGGTTGCCGTCTGCTCCCACAGTCGAAGAGCCAGGAGGGAAAGCATGTGCGGGGCATCTTCAGCACACAGTCAGCTTTGCAATGCTGTCACCATTATTGCTGTCACTCCTCGGTTTCATACCTAATAGTACATTTGAATGCAACCTCTCCAAAGCTGCTTCTCAGCTGCCCAGAAGCTCAGCGA